>NW_014569662.1:476372-477865 GCF_001313835.1 Polistes canadensis | reverse complement strand
CCGCTTACCATAAACATTATAATGATAATTAGTTTCTTTCATTTTCATAATTAATATCATATTACAATTAATTTCATTGTTTTCCCCTTAATACTACCTTTATATTATATCCCACATTAAAATACTCGATTTATTTTATAGGAACAGTAATCTTGTGCATTCTTTCAGTCGTTTTTGACGTGCAGTGCGGTCGGTAAGGCACGTCTCGGTCGCGTTCGCGTTCGTGGTCGCGATAAAAAACTTTATTATAGTTTTTTATTTTCGTTACCGTCTACTGGTCATCGTCATCCTAAGGGTAGGAGACCCATCAGGCATTCATCGCTGGAGACTACCAGTAAGTAAAATTTCTCTATCAAACATTTCTATGATAATTTTTCGATAGTTTTTAATTACGACGAGATTATTAATCGTACTTTTTCATTTTCTGTTTCAGAACATCATTGCAATCGAGCGCGTAGGCAATGAGGTACTCGAGTGTTTGCATCGTTAAAGAAAAATCGGRWRTTAGAGTCAGTGTTGTTCGCCGTATGGAAAAGTTTCGTTTTTTCGGGTAAAGAAACTCCGAAAGTTTCTTTTATTCGGTTAATACGTGTGCCATCGTCATCCTAAGGGTAGGAAACCCATCGGGCATTCATCACTGAAGATAATAGGTAAATTCATTTTTATATTAAACATTTCTTTAATAATTACTTGTAATTTTTAAACGATAACAATGATTCTAATCGTTTCGTTTGCTTTTTTCTTTTTTCAGAAGGCTAAGTGTTTGTGTTAGTGTTTGATATTTGAACTGCGTGCAATGCAGTTGTAAAACGTAGAGTCAGTGCYGCCGTGGTCGCGATAAGAAACTCGTAAGTTTCTCGTTTTCGTTTGAACCGTCTACAGCATCGTCATCTTAAGGGTAGGAGACCCATCGGGCATTCATCAATGAAGATTAGAAGTAAGTATATTTTTCTATTAAACATTTCTATGATAATTTTTCAATGGTTTTTTATTACGACTATGATATTAATTGTTCTTTTTCTTTTTCTTTTTCAGAACATCATTGCAATTCGTGCGCGAAGCAATGTACCGGGAGTGTTTGATCGTTTATAAATATAATTAAAATCACGGATTAGAAGCACGTTCGCTCGTTAATAAAAAATTCGGTCGCGTTTCGCGTTTCGCGTTCGTGTTCGCGATTTTATTAAAATTTATATGTTAAATTAACTGCGAGCAATGCAGTTAATTGCACTTAGAATTTGTTCGTATATGAAGCTATAGTTTTTTAATTTTAAAAACAGCCATACAGACTGTTCGCGAAGTAGAGTCAGTGAAGTGCATCAGTGAAGTGCATCAGTGAAGTGCATCAGTGAAGTGACCGCGTATCGGGAGTGAAATTTTTGTGTTTGCATTGACTGCGTGCAATGCAGTCTTTGAAATAGATTATAGAGTCAGTGTTTGTACGAGTAATTAAAGTAACATTTTTATCGCGAAGTAGAGTCAGTGACCGGGCG
>NW_014569662.1:453085-473803 GCF_001313835.1 Polistes canadensis | reverse complement strand
CTTATTGCTTGATTTTTCATTGCTCGTCAATAATTTGTAGTGGTTTTTTAAGAATGGAAGTAACTAACATAGTTTGCTGAATGTTTCAGGTTACCATCGTGGGAYTTGCYRYACCASCCACCACACATCGAACATAATTTTTCCTAAAAATAAATCGAGTATTAACAAAATTTCTTTTTAAATGGTATTTCATTTAAAAGACAGAAAATACTTTCAAATCATGATAGAATACAATACCATTCCCTAATTCCCACTCCAATATTATATCATTTTCTCATTTCATATCACCCACGCGTTCATCTTTTCATTCTTCATTTCATTCGTAGAAACTAATTATGTTATAATGTTTTTTAATATTTTTTTTATATTCATCTAGGTACCAATGGTAAGATTTAATCAATTATTGTTGCAACTATATTTTCATTTTATTTTATGTTTCAGGATATGCTTAATTCTAATACATTTGTAAGTATTGGCTTTTCATCTAAGAAAATTACATGCCTTCGATGCATTCATTGCATCTTAACAGATATAAAATAATCTTTTCTTTTTATTTTTTAGGTTCGTTTCCAGTTTCTTTTTTCTATGGGTAGCGGGAAGATTCTTTCTTTGCTCTCTTTACGAAAACAGGTCTATTTCAGGGATGCGATCCTGCTCACGCGAGCTATGATTTTTTCCTATTTCCAATGGTTGGAAACAATCATGTTCTTACCTAGAATTTTCCTCTCTATCAAACCATCCTTTTTTTAATTTTTTGTTGGCAGGATAAATTATGGAGACTATGCGAAATTTTATTCAAGAAGAGGTGGAAGGGAGACCAGAAGTGGACTTAGTTATGGTAAAAGGTGGTATTTTAATATGTTAATTACTTTAATATTCCATCGCACTCGTGAGAAAAATTATTGTTAATGCACTTTCATGTTTTTACTTGGTATTATGTATCAGTTCAAATTATACTGTAATTAATACTATACTTTAGGTGGATTGGAAATTATCAAATATAAACTATTCGTAACTTATAATTTTCAATATATGCACATACGGGGATTATATTATGGTATGTTACTTTTCAGTAAAATCACCGATGTTATTTCAATTGTATTTAGATGCAGTCATCGTTAATTATTTTGTTATTAATTATTCAAACTTTTCTCTGTAGTCTCGATAATTAATATAAGATTTTTTGGATGTAACTTATAGGATGGGGCCTCAGAATAAGGTTCCTTAAAAACCGTTCTTTGTTAAATCATATTCTTTCATTTCAATTGTATTCGGATGTAAAAAGTTTCACTTTAAAAGGTCCACTTTTCCTCTTCTTTCTTACCTCTTTGTTTTTTTGTTGCTGGTTACATATAGGAAGAAGACTTTGTTATAATAAAGTATAGTATATAGTGTAATTATTTCTATAATTAAATGTGAATAATTTCGATCTGTTTATTCTTCTCTCTGTAGCATCGCATGCGTGTGATAATTATTTTTCATGCATTTTCTTTATTCTTAGGTCCCATGAACAATCTATAATTGCATACTTTTTGTATTATTTTACTTTATTTTATGTATATTGAAAATGATTATCTATGAAATATTCATAAATTATTGTAATGTTTTTTAGGTGAAACTCTTAGGGTGGGGCCTAAGAGTGGGGCTCATTAAAAAACGTTTTCAGGGTGATCATTATCTTTGGTTTCAATTTATTCGGATGTGGACATCTTCAGGATGCACATCCCGGGTCTTCAGAAGCGGTTACCTCCTCGTGGTTAGACCTGGGCAATGGTGTTTTACTTTCAGTATAATGTTTAACATATTTTATATGTTATACATTCCATTGCAAGTAAAATCCAGCCAAAGACCGCTTACCATAAACATTATAATTGTAATTAGTTTCTTCTAAATCCCTAATTAATATCATGTTCCTTTACTCCTTTTATTTCCTTGGTTCCTTTTATCCATTTAAACACAGAAACTAATTACATTATAATGTTTTTTAATAACTTTTATATATCTACAGATACCAGAAGGAGTAGTCGAAAATTGTTTGAAATTTAAGATGCAATCTATAAATGAGATTTCATTCGATTCTATCATTGCATTTTTACAGTTCTAGAATAACATTTTTTTTTTATTTTTTGTGTAACATTGTTTTTATTTTTTATTGTATTCTTTGATGGTATTGTACCGTCATAGCGTTAAGTACATACTATTGCCCACTGATGATCGTGGTAGTATCTAAAATGAAACTGGGTAGATAAAAAAGGGAACTTTTGAGTTTCTATATACTTCACCATAAAAAAGTTGGCATAAAATCGCAACAGCAGAAAAAAATGAAAATATGAAAATATTTACCTATTGTTTATACATTATGAACGATTAACTTATTTCTTTTGCCTACCTTTTAGGTTGTTACTTTGGAAATCAACTTTAAATATATTCCCTGCTGGTATATACCAACTTTACTTTCATTTTTTCCCAAGTGTGCTTGCACCTTGAATTTGTGATTTCAGCAGCATCGTTCATGAATTGTTACCAGAGTCTGAACACAAGCTGTTTAACTACGGTCGATAAGGTAGAAATATGTTACTGTAATACATGTTTACGGGTTTTTATTGATTGGTTTCAGAACACAAGATAACCTTTTGTAAAATTTACTTTTTTAGAGTGTCACACACACAAACAGAAAAAATAAATAAATCTTATTTTCTAATACAGGTAATATTACAGGTAATTTTCATCATGATTTAATAGATAAGTTATTTTTAATATATTTACATTTTATAAAAAGATTTTGTAATGAATATTTTCAACGAATTTTATCATATACTTGATTAATTTAACTTATAATTTGTTCACACACACACACACACACACACACACACACACAGGCTAATCAATAGATGATATTTTTCTGTCTTCAAAATAGTTCATATAAAATTTTGTAGACTAAATGTAAAAAAAATCGCCCCCGGGTGGGCTCGAACCACCAACCTTTCGGTTAACAGCCGAACGCGCTAGCCGATTGCGCCACGGAGGCTGTTGGCAAGGGGAAATTTCTTTTCAAACAGCACAAATTTATATTGTAAATAAATAATCAATTTTTTTCTAACAAATAATAACGTAGATATCATTTATTTTTTTTTACAGAAATTTGATATTCGACTTTTTTTTACATCTTTATTATTTATTTTTATTCGTTGGGCATAATAAATCGCCTAAAGATCTGCAACCCTTTCTACATTTTCGCAAATCCTAATACCGAAGTACGTGGGAATCGATTGGCTGAGAAAATATACATTTAGATATTTCAAGATGATAACGAAATGGATTAGACAGGTACGTTATAGACACGGTTGCTGGCTCTAAACGGATCGATTAACACATCAATTTGCATTTAAGCGTAACTAACTTAATGCTGCGTGCAAATGCATATATATGCTAAGTACGTGTGCTGCGGCTTACAAATGGCGACTTCGACTGATCATTTGCTTATTTGCGCCTCGAACAAATTTCTAGTTAACATAGTAGACACTTTTTATCAATACAAGAATATTTTTAACGTTAACAAATACGTTGAATCTTTTCATATAATATCGTGAATATTTTATTTAAATCATTTTCTTTATATTTCACATAAAGAGAGGTCTACGCGATCAAGATTTTAATTTTCATGAGACATCGACAGGATGAAAAATAGAAAAACATTGTATAATGATCAAATGTAATTCATTAATATGGATTTGTTGGTTAATAGAAATTTTTGATAGGAAATTAATTTCAAAGGTTACTAAATATGTTTAACCTGAAATTAAGACAGAGTTCACAATGTAGTAGTGGTCAAGGTGTCGATAATGAATCTCAGCGTTAATTAGTCCAGCAGAGGTGAGGCGATAGGTAGTTCCTCGTGGCATACCGATATCTCTTTAGCAGCCCTGTGAGCACGCTAAAGGAAAGAAAGATGGAAAGAGAAGAAGAAGAAGAAGAAGAAAAAAAAGAAAAAGAAGAAGAAGAAGAAGAAGAAGTAGAGAGTAAAGCCTAACTGAAACGTCACGCCACTTGTTACTCGTTAGTGTGCACGATGCCATCTTTACAACGAGCTCAAAGGACCCTGAGGCTGAGTTACTCCCTACGGTAGCCGGCATCGATAGTGACCAAGAGCGTGTAATTAACAATGTTTCTCGTCTTTATCCAGGTCAACTTAGACGAGTTCCTCGTCAGATTTCGACGAAGATCTGACATATCGTGTCGTTGGAAATCTTACTATTACTATATTAGAATTGTGGAAGTTACCTTGAACTTGCATTGGACTCAGCAAGCATTTATTCGAGAATATCTGATCATAAATATAAAGTTTGGATAGAACAATAGAAACTTGTATTTAAAGTTAGTCAAATTAATGAAATATTTTTCTTTTTTGCATCTCTGAATAAAATTTTAAGTATTTAAATGTAAAAATAGAGAATTTAGTGAGAAGGAAGATCGTGTGTCAGGTGGCGTTTGGGATTCGAATCGCTGAGACGAGGAGGAGGATGAAGAGGAGGAGGAGGAGGACGAGGACGAGGACGAGGACGAGGACGAGGACGAGTTTCAGTTCGAGTTCGAGGACGAAGACGAGCTGCTTTGTGGTTTGGTCCAATCTCGAAGGTATCTTTCGAGCGTCGACAGCGAGTGCTTCCATTACACTGGGCGGTGGTCCCTCGTTATATCCGGGACGGCCAACTCCGTGGCTGCTCATCTGATAATCCAAGGATTTATGGCGGCCCTGATGGTTCATTTAGCGCCGACATGGTCGACAGGGGCGGTGTCGAAATATCTTTGCGTGCGTGGCCGTACTAACGCGACTATGCGGAAATATCTCGTTAAAAATGGGTTAGCTCATCCGTAACCGAGAACGTAGCGTCATTTAAAACGTCACATCTCATCATATCAGACAGATATATGTTTTACTCGACGAAAGACAGTTAACCAGATATATAAAATAGTTTATCTTTTTATTTTTTTTCTAATTTTGTTCTTTTTTTTTTTTTATTGTAATTTGTTAGAGAGAACCAACGTGAATCTTTAAGAAACATTTTTATTTTTTTTTTTTTTTTACTTATACACCGAGAAATGTATTAAGAAGTCGATTATTTTATGATGGTGGATGTTAAACGCCCTCGTTTGAACGAGACCTTCTTCCAACGGTGAGTAACGGGGAAGGAGAAGAGAAGGGGGGGGGGAGAGGATTTAGTACTGCACCACGAATCGCAGAACGTATGAAACTTTCACTCGATGGAATCATCAAATAGGTAAATAACTACTGCGATTACGTTTATTGCCACGATAAACTACTGTGATATCGTTCGTATGAGCTCTAACAAAGTTTCCTGGTCTACTTGCGGATCGCTGGTAAATAATTATTAAAATTTGAGTATCATATTACTCTGGATAAACGTCATATATTATTTTACGAGATTCCAAATACGTAAGATTAGAAGTTAATTATCTGTTCTTGTGTATTTTAACTTTCAAGATTTCAATTCGAATGTCGTCAAACCGAAAGGAAATATTTAATATTCTTTGAATAGGCCGATTAACGTGGTGTTAATAATTAATATCACGTAGGGGGATTTCGCATTGTTCGCGAATAAAGATAATTACTGAATTAGACGAGTAGTTAGATTGTAGTTAGCCGAGTAAATAGCATCGTCGGTGGTCGTAAACGGCCAATAAAATATGATCTATACTTTCTCCGGTGCAACGTGCACAAAGAAGCATGCTAATTAATAACACCTTACGAAATACCTTTAAACTATAGAAGACTGAATTTAGATCAAATTACCGAAAGCAATAATTTCTTTGGAAGAGCTCAATATCATATATCTCGATTTAAAAATAATATTTATTTTCCCCATCACAACGCGACTTCTTAATATTTCGAATAAAGAATGCAAGATGTTTTTTAAGAGTGCACGCTTGTTGCATATGCGTGTACGTATACGATTTAACGAGTGGTAGCGTGCCGTGGGAAACGCGACACGGGTTCGTTCGTTCCTAAAGTTGAAAAGTAGACAATTTCGAGACGTAAGGTAGATAGAAAAAGGTTGTTTGTTGTTAAAGTAGCCACAGGAACGTAAGAAGGATTTAATGAGTATGTAATAAATTACTTATTTGCTTGAAATCTGGTTTATCGTCATTTTTCTTGGATATTTATCTTTACGACAAGAGATTTATTTCGGTAAGAATCATTTACAAGATATCAATCGTAATTATTCCATTTTTACAGAAATTTGCAATAACTATAAGGCAAAGCATTATCATCATCATCATTATTATCATGATGATGATCAAAGGACTTGTATCGCAAAATCGTTAACGTTTGTAAGAGACTCGTGCGATTCGACGTGACCGATAATCTCACTCGTCCAGGACGTCGTGTCGTCGTGGTCGTCGTTGTCATCTCGCACTCTTGCTTTCCACGTTAGTTCCATTCTCGTGAGCTGAAGGAAAGGTTTCGACATTGTTAGCCCCTCAGCCGTCGCTCGAACGATCATCGGTGTCGTAAAGATCACGAGATATGATATGCGTTACGTCTCTTCTTCCTCGTGATACGAAAGTCGCATAATCGTCTCCTCAACCTCCTTCTTTTTTCATTTACATGTCCCATAGATGCAGGAAATATCTTTGAGTCGACGTGCCTTCGATAAGAGATGCAAAATTATAAGATTATTTATTTATTTATTTATTTATTAGTTGAATTTTCGTGCAACATCGGCACGGAATACCTTGTGAATGCGTAGAAGAGTAAAAGCAAGGAAACGAGTCTCGATAAAAGGTAGACGAAGGAAGATCGGATTTTCGATCGAGCTCACATCGAGGATAGTTTCGCGGCTCATTAGCCGATTAGAGCTGTATTATATCGAAGAGTAATTACCGGCCGCGTGAATTATTAGCTTGGCTCTCCGGTACTTATTTTAAAAATGTCTGTCTACTATACCTATAGGTCTACCTGTATACCTATCTCTACGTGCTTTCGTTCACCGCTTTTAGAAAGCCTATACTAGCCGAGATCGAACGTTGTATAATATCGAGGTAATTACTCTTGTAATTGCTCAGCAGGTCCATGCCTTTGATTAGTATCGACGCAGTGCAAGAATTGATAAACTTTCTTACCTTCGTTGTAGTTCTATTTCTTTCCTTCTTTCTTTTTTTTTGTTTTGAAAGTAATTCAGCGAGATGTTTTTCTATGAATGCTATCGCGTTAAAAAAAAAAAGTATATCCTTCGATTGTTCATTCGCGATTCTTTTTAAATAATCAGCAAAGTTGTCTTCTCTAAAGTTCGTTGCAAATGAAAAGCAAGCAAAGTTAATGGGCAACGGTGGTACGCATTTATGAGCCGTGGACGTTTTCGTAATTCACTTTCTAACGCCTAGCTAAAATTATATCGTCACTCTCTCGTACCTATTTACTAGCCTTCTCTTACCACACATACATCTATGTAATACATAAACATATATGTAGTTACATACATGTAATACATAGCTGTATTTATAACTACTACCGTCCTACGGATATCTTATAACGTTCGCAATCAAATAGGCTCATAGCATATTCGTAGTACGACTAACTACGACGTCTTTCTGGTCGTGCAAAAAGACGATTCGCTTTCGTTGGCGAGTTATGAGAAAGGGTTGTATACCTTTATGCGATACCTACATATACGACACGATATATGCGAGAGTATAATTTATAAATCGTTGTTATAACAGAAAAATGTTAAACTTACGAGTCCGTACGTTGAACTATGAAATACGATATTATTCTATTACTCTCAATACTATACGATTATTTTCTTGTCTATCTAAAACCAGACAGATCTGTTTAAATAATCGCGTATGGATAATTATGAACTCGTAAAAAGAATTCTTTATTTTTTACTAATATAAGTATGTTAAAAAAAAGACATACTTTCTTAAGGAAATAATAAATATTCGTTTATTTTTTTTGTCGATAAGTATAGTTAATAAGGAAGTTACGATGATTTTATAAACTAGCGTATCATTAAATCCAAATTTTCGATTTAATAGAAATAATCAAAGGTGTATAGAAAAAGTGAATTAGTTGAAGAACTCGCGTATTTATCTCTTCGTATTTATTCTCTTTTCAAGAACTCGCGGAACGCATCGAATGTAATCAAGATATGTAGAATGAGAAGAATCTAAACGTTAATCGAGCGTATAATTATATTCTGGATAGAGTTGAAATATCAAAGAGAATTCTCTCAGTACCACGTGGTTCTTTACGACGTGAAAGAAATCATCGTAAATATAAATGCTTCCGGTGAAATGTTCTTGGCAGTCTCTCGTCGTGGTTAGGTCGTGTCCGCTATCTTCGATCTGATGCATCACAAACGAAACGTTCCCGCATGCTGGATTTCTCTCCAGAGATGTGACTTGTGGAGGGAACGAAAGAGGAAAGAAATAAACGACCTCTCTTCATCGGCCATTTCCAGTATCCTTTCGCGGTATTGGAATAACGAAACTTGGTAAATGCCTATCACCTTTATAAAGAAGGGGGATAGATTGGGAAGAGGAGAAGGTATGATGACAACAGCGATCGAGAGTTCGAAAGTTACCGAAAGTTTCTTCGTATTTTATTTATCTCTCTCTTTCTCTCTCTCTCTCTCTCTCTTTCTTTTCTTTAAATTTATCTCGAAGAAGCAGCAGCAGCAGCAGCATTGCCTCCAGCTAACCCGCCGACGCCTTTAAAACATCCATCGCTTTGTAAGCTTCGGATTATAACATGTGCAAACACCCAGAATATATATATATATATATGTGTGTGTGTGTGTACACTCTCCTGAACAGCTAATGATGACAAATATATATCCGTGCGAACTAGTACCCGCGATTAATAATATTCGCTTACGCTTCGAACGATTCGTTACGCTCGAATATATGCGGAGCGCCGTACGCAAACGAATATTTCATCGTAACAAACCGAGAGCGCCAGGGGTGGTAAAGAGGGGAGGAGGTGAATTTATGCAGCCGCGAGGTCTTACATTTTCGGCGAACAAACCAACACACGGGGCTATGGTTATTCGTCTTATTACTGTCATTCCTTTCATATTTATCATTGACAATTCTCGTAATAAAGTACCACAGATCGACCTTCTATTTTTCATTATCGTTGACCAAATTCGGTAGCGTTTATATGCGTTCGATTAATCTAATTAGGTAGGGAGGTCTCTCTGATAGGATATAAAAACGTTGAGAGAGTATCGACGTTCTCGCGTTTTCCTATCCTGTATCTCTTCTCTCTCTCTTTTTCTTACTCTAAGTTTTTTTTTCTTCTTTTCTTTTCTTTTTAGTACATCTAGATGCCAGTTTCAATCGTAACTATCATTTATTCTCTTTCCTATTGGATACTTCTTTTCTAATCATCCTATCCACGATCAATTACTTTTCTTCTTGATTTATAAAAGAAAAAGAAACTTCATGCTACACCTCTAGCTCCACCCTAAAGGCAGTTTAAAGAGTCATGGAAAGAATAAGGATGAAGGAAATGACGAGGAGAACTTGGTGGCTCATTGGAGGCGATGGGAATGTCACGTGGTGTGCCCTTAGGACGGACCATAGAAAATGTAGGAGCGCGCAGTGTGGGTATACGGCTCGTTCGTAAATTCAATTATGGAGACTCGATCCCATTAGGAGCTGGGTAGCAGTAAAAACGTCCGGAGGTAGGTAGGTAGGTAGGTAGTATCTACTCTACGCGCTGCTGTGCGGTTGCTGTTGCTTTTGCTTTTGCTGCTGTTGCTGTTGCTGCTGCTGCTGCTGCTGCTGTTGCTAGTGGTTGTACGAAGCCTCCGACGATCGCCTCCTTTGCTCGCTAAGACCGCCCTCCCTTCCCTCTTCTTTAGCCTTCTCAGCCTTGTCCGCGCCTTTACTCTTGCCTCAAGTTCTACGCGCTCCCGATACCTTCGTCGAACGTATGCAGATATCGCTTCTTTCGAAACCACGCTACTACGCCGCTAATGTATTCCAAGTTAGCGTTTCAGAGCGTCATTATTGTGTTCCCGCTAAATTCCCTTTCACTATTTTCAATCGCTCGTATATTTATCTATGAAATATCGTTGACTTATCTTTTTTCTTTCTTTCTTATTTTTTTCTCTTTTTTTTTATTATTATTTTACTTCTTTCAAAGAGATCCTCCTCGATTATATGGAATCATTAAAAGCGATGATTTTAAATAAATATTTAATATGATAGGGTATGCAACGATACGAGATATGTAATTATTAGATATTGATAGACATATCGATATACGTGATCTTAGATCGTGTTAATTCATTCGCCTTACGTTTCTCCTATTTTTAGCTTGATTACGTTTAACGTTTCTACTTCTAACAGACGTAAAGATAGATTCTTCTTTTATTTTTTGATTGTGCATGCATGAATCGCGCGTTTAAGAATTCGATAATAAAAATTATTGGATAAATCTGACGTTTGTTATCGTTAGGGTGGTTAAATAGGGATTTAACAGCTGGTCCGAGATACACCCCAGACGTAGTAACGTCACATACTTTAACGTAAATATAGTTTTCACTGTCGAGAATCAGAGAGGAGGGATTCTATAAACGAATAATTTTTTGCTTACCTTCGGTACGGAGGATTTATAGTAAGTACTCCATTTTCTGATAGAAATGGGTACCATCGATCGTACGGTGACGCGGAAGACACGTGGACGCGATACGAATGGCATGGTAGTAAGTACGAGTTTCTTGTACTACCTACCATAAGCGGCTTTGTTGTGTACCCTTTTTGCTAACATTGTCCAAGAACTTGGCATGAGTTTACGAAGCTCAGGATGGCACCCGCGAACGACGGAGTCTCCTGTTTATTGCGCACACTTTTGCGGTAACAAGATCACCGTCAGACATCGCACTTTGCTCTTGGAATACGACAGGACTCTCTTTACGGCTATGCTTACTCCATACTTATAACTTGAACTAGTACCTACGGATAATATATAATCGTACATTCCTTATAAGATTTTTAATGGATTGACTAGAATAAAAATATCTATCTATTTTTCATATAAATTCGTATATCAAATGGAGCTTGACTTAGAAATAAGAAATATAATAGAAATAGAGTGAAGAAAGAGAAAGACTGAGAGAGAAAGAAAGAGGGATGAGAATTTCATTATAGTACCGTTTAAGTTAGTACCTAGCTAGCTAGCTAGCTAGCTAGCTTATAGTCGCTGTTCGTAACTACAAATATTCTCATGCAGCTATACAGAAAGGATTTGTACTTACCGACTATGGAGAATAGCTTACAAGTTGTGTGAATACCAGCGCGCAGAAAGCCCCTTTGCCAGACGGGACAAATACGTTGGCTGTGTTAAGAGAGGAAAGAAAAGAGGTAGGTAAAGCTAAGCTAAGATAGAGGAAGAATGAGAGAGAAAGATATTGCGACTAGCCGGTGGTATACTCTGGAAAATAGCCTAATGATCGTATTGTGACCGCGCAGAATCGCCATGAACCGTCGTCTATCCCAAGTACCAACACCGTTCGTTGTTTCACATTTATTTACCGACCAACACACGCACACCGCAAAATGCCTCCTCCGGTCGCCCGTCCGATTCGTAAAACGCGGAGGAGACGTTAACGAGGACACGCGGATGCATTTATACGGCAGATTGACCGACGACAGCCGCCACTTGAGACAAACTCGTGCCACCGTAACGTAACTTGCTCTTTGCTCACTTTTAATGAGCTATTCACGAAGGACAAATTAATTTCGTTTGCCACGAGTATCGACGAGCATCGACTTTATGTTTTATTTTCTTTCTTTCTCTATTAGCATTTCTACAGGTACAATTATTTAAAGAGAAAAAGAGAGAGAGAGAGAGAGAGAGATTTTAATAATAATTTACACCATATTGTTTTTGTAGATTTATTTATTTATTTATTTTAGGTAAGGGAAATAAGGGTAAAAAATGTAGGAGACACTTTGGAGATTTTTTTTTTTTTTTTTTTTTTTTTTTTTTTTAATTCTTAATGTTGTAACCCTGCCAAATACAATAATAATAGTAATAGTAGCAATTAATAATAAAAATCATAATAATGATAATGATAATAACATTATCTAAAATATGTAACCATCATTTCGATAATAATAATAATTATCGATTGGCGCGTTCCGTAGATCGGCGGCACGATCCCACCACATAGATCATGCCTTTACGGTCACTCGCTTTTTGCCAGGATGAATTATATTTCCGTTAACTAGGAAAAACGCATAGAACAGTTTATAATAATTAATATGCGCTTTTTAATCTTACATCGTCGAAATATCTTTAGGACTTTTTTCGTAAAAAAAGAACCGCCTCCTCCTCCGCAAACGCGTTACGATATAATGTATATAAATATATAGATGTATGTATGTATATATTTATATAATTTCGTGCGTAATGCATTAGTATTTTTCGCTATGATCTCCTTTCTCTTATTTTAAGAGAGAGCGAGAGAGAGTAATGTGTATATGTGTGTGTATGTGTGTTTGTGAGTGTAAATTATACAATCTTTCGTATCTTTCTTTCTTTCTTTCTTTCTACCTTTCTTTCATCCTCTTTCTTTCGTTGCAATAAATAAATTATTCAAATCAAGGACATCGATATCGATATAACAGTAATAAGATTATTACAACCACATTTACAATAAATCTATATTTGTCTCTATTTATATATACGTATATATGTATATATATATATATATATATATATTTTATTGTATAAATACATATGCATAATAGACACATACATATGTATATATACAGACATTTTTTTTTTATTTTAATGCACTAACGGGAGGATTTTCCCTGACGACGTGATAGAAGACGTCGGCGAACGAGAATAGCGTTAGAACGGTAGAAAGTATAAAGTTTATTTTAATGCGATCCTTTATACACGATGTGTGAGAGCTCGTAATATATTATTATTACTATTATTATTATTAATATTATTATTAATATTATTATTAATATTATTATCATTATTATTAATTAATTATTGTTGTGTGTATATATCTACGTTTATATGCAACATAAACAATACGTAGAATAAAATAGTTAGTGGCTCGCAGTCGTGTTAACATCATTTTTTATCTTCCAAATTTTCCCCTCTCTTTTCTATTTAATTTTTAATCAAGATTTGTTGTATTTTATTATAAACGAGTTCATTGATACGAGTGCATAGAATTTGTTATATCCTCAACGTGTAGGTCGTTTGCCCGGATATACATAACTCGAGTTACAGTACTTGTCTAAGACGTGTTAAGGTAAGGAATCGTAAGAAAGCAGTCCTCTCGTGAAAGTTACAATTGATGCGGATATATAAGAACATTGTTTGTCCTTAACGTAGGTCGTTCGCCTGGATATACATAACTCGAGTTACAGGTAAAAATCGTAAAAAACAAAAAACACACACACTCCGTGAAAGTTAGAAAAAGAATGTAGAAGGAAAATTTGGAATTTTAGTTACTCGACAGAGCTCGTTATAGTTCGTATATATGTATGTGTGTCCGAGATCTAATTGTAAGAGCGCAGATTAGAGATAGAGAGATAGAGAGAGAGAGAGAGAGAGATAGAGAGAGAGAGAGAGAGAGAGCAAGAAAGAATTAATGTGAGAGTGAAAAAGAGAAAGAGAAAAAGAGAATTACTGGCCCCCATTGATATATTATATTAATTATTATTTTATACATATATAGTTATACCGCGACATAGATTATTCTAGACTATATAGTTTTTTGTCTTTTTTTCTTTTTTTTTTTTTTCTTTTTCTAATTATCCATCAACGAGATATTCAACGGATAAAACTTGACATATTTATTTACAATAATTATTGCTCCTCTATATTGGCTATTCTTATATTCTAATAGTTTCGTTTATTATTCGTCATGCAGTACAATGCATAGGCCTGAATTTTAATCATTTAACATTAATAATTACTTAAGTTAATCGTTCGTCGATCGAGCTGATTACGCATTTAATTAGAATTTTGTTTTTTTTTTTTTTTCGGTTAAATAATCTAACAAAAACAAGTAATAGGAGAGAAAGCATAGAGGAGCATAAATAATATTTTTTTTTACCTAATTTTTAATCACGTTTTATTTTATACTTTTTCTAATAATTTATGACTTTTCAAGAACTCATTGGTCATCGCATTTCAACGAGAGGATTACAAAATCGAATGAATTCTACAACGAATTCAGCTACGTCGATCGAACGATGAATTTCAAGAATAGGAGTTGAATAAGGGAAGAAGTGGACGTAAATAAATGGTAATGAAAGAAATAAAGTAAAGTAAGTAAAAAGAGAGAGAGGAGAGAAATAGGGTAGATGGACCAAAAAAGTTTTTAAGTGAATCTAAAATTCTTCTAGATGATTTTAAAAATCAATTTCTATTAAAAACAAGCTTAGCTTGTACTTTTACAATATAAAAAAAATATGTCTAACAATTCTTAAAAATTGATTTTTTATAATCATCTAAGAATTTTTCCACCCACATAAAAACTTCGGATTAAACCCTGTAAATAAATAATTCGTCTTTTAGTTATTCATTTAAAACTACAACGAGTTTCATTCTTTCGTTTTAAATAACTTATTAAATGTTATTACTGGTCTTTGCATCGCTATGTTTTTTTTATGTCTTATCATTTTTTTGTGCAATTTTTTGACATTTTAGTTTGAACAAATTGTTAACGTTGATAATTTTTTTAATAAATTTTGTTATCGAATATGAGCGCTATAAGAGAATGTATGCAATTATACAATTTTTACTGATAAAAGTAAATAAATAAATATTTATATGTCATTACGCGATGCATAGGCTAGTATAAATTATTGTTAAATATTTCTTAGATTTAAGTTATTATATAGATTAATCGTATATGAAACTCTTTCTACCCTGCGATATTATAATTCGATGCATCCTTTTAAATGCATGAACAAAAGTAATTAATTAATATAATAACAAGGAAATTTTCGATAACGAAGTTAATAACACGAACGATAAATAATGAATTTTTAGGACGAATCTAGGAACCGTTAGCGAGAGTTATTTCCGAAAATGGAAATCGAACGATTATAATATATATATCTAATCTTTTTTTCTTTTATTTTTTTAAATATTAATTCGATATTCTTTCAGAATCGATAATCGATAATAATCTCTTAATAATCGGCAACGAAAAAAATGATTTCTTAGCGAATAGAATTTCAAAAGGATCTCGACCGGTCTAATAACATCTTTTAAGGCACTTGAGATGCTAGAATTTTCCTTGGATCGGCCATTTTAGAAAAAAAATCAAATCGGACGGTAAATTTGAATCCTTCATTTCTTGTCAAGTTTTTGTTCGCCATTTATTGATTCGACACGTCGAATATTATTATAATAAATAAGATCGAATAGGTTTCGCATTACCGTCGTTGAAACACAAGTCGAATGATTTTTTTTTTGAATATTTAAATGAAAACGCACGCGATCGTCATAATTAGTTGAAATAGAATAGTTTTTTCTCAGATTTAAGGACGATCTCTCGTATTTGAAATCGTAACGTGTAAGAACGAAGAAGATTAAGCAAAAGCAGAATAAGAAGAAGCTTAGAAAAGGAGAGGGAAGAGGGTTGAAAGAGGGAAAGGGTTGAAAGGAGGGGTAGGGTAGGGGGGAGGGGAGGAGGTCTCTACTTTATATACATAAGTAAGTGCACGACCTGGCGTGCGTTTGCGCGAGTAGTAGGAGAAAAAAAAATGATAATGATCAAGGATGGTGTCGGCGTGACGTCAGTATACATTTCTCATCGCCCGCACTGCGCTCAGATTACTGTCGGCTGTTCAAGCCCCGAAGAAATTCCCTACAAGGAAGGTACAACGGTATCAGTCATCAAGATCGTAAAACGGCCTCTTGGGTGGCACCTCGTCCATTTTCAGATTGAATTTCGCGCGGACGACTATGCGAAAATTATTTACAAGCTACCCGGAGCGTAGCGGCTAGTCTGAGTTTCGCGCTTTTGCACCGGCCAACAAGACACGCCCGTCCTCGTGTCTTTACGATTAGCTTTCTTTAACGAGACCGATATCCCCAGGGCCTTCATACATTTTTATCCTCCTCCATTCCGGAAATTCAATTATCTATATCGCGCGTGGGAAAAGATTTACGACTGAAATAATAATAATAATAATAATAATAATAATAATAATAATAATAGTAATGTCTGGTAGTAATAATAATATGTATTTTATATAAGAAGGAAAATTAATCGTGACTCACACGTGATATTATTAAATAATTACGTTTCTTTAATGTACCATATGGGATATTGCTAATTTGAAAATAATGAAGATTAGATATATCTTTTGTTTCTTTTTTTGTTTTTGTTTTTGGAAAAGCAGTTAAGATTCGAACGGTTAGTAAATAAGTTTTTAAATATCGACGACAGACCGCGATCGACGAACTAGACACCACAGAACGGTGGATGCGGCGAGTCACGAGGAGTGAAAGTTCGAACACGATTTGCGATTTTCGCATCGAGAAGTTAAACGTTAAACGCATACGAGTTGTGAAAATTTAGCCCGTACCTTCGGGCGAGGATTCGAAGGGTCGGATTATGAAAGGTGTACAAGCACGAAGATTCGCGTGACTTAAGGCACTAGCAGTAATACTTAAGGCCTAACGCAGCGTTCTCATCCTTAATCTTAGAAGGCACTATTACCTATCGGAATACAACATGTAACAATGTTAGTTAATTCACCACCCACCGATCGTCCTAATCGTCATTATCATCGTCATCGTCATCATCATCGTCGCCGTCGCCGTCGCCGTCATTCAACTTGCATTGAACGTATAGATTAGCGTATTAGCGAAATAAAAAAAAAAAAAAAAAAAAAAAAAAAACAAGGAAATCAATCCGCTTCGTAATCAAGTCGATTCTCATACGAGCAATCCTCTCTTCTACCTATCATCCATCTCTTTCTTATTTTCGAAAATTGCGTTTACATTTAACTAAGCACAAAAATAGTTACGAGAGTAAATGCGTGCTGATTTGCGAGGTCCCGTGATATTTGCGATCCTTTTTTACATTCGAAGCGCAAAGTCGAATTTATATCTCTTTATACGATTGTATCTCTCTCTCGAGCTAAACGAAGCTTGTTTTAATTAGGCTTTAACGTCAAGGTTGCCGTTATAATCCAAAATTATCTATCACGATTATTAAAGAAGCTCGAATTTCAAAATATATTATGTCGTGATCGTCCACAAAAAAATTCTGATATGAGCGTCTCTTATTTTTTATTTACACAATCGATTACTTAATTTTAATAATTTTAAACAGGTATGTATATAAATTTACTTTACGTCATTTCTTTCTTTCTTTCTTTCTTTATCTTTTATCTTTTTCTTTTTTTTTTTTTTCATTTTCCTATATTTGGCACCTTGACGTGAGGCTATTAAAAATTATTTCTTCGACGAACTAACGCCTACGTCGTCGTTTGGCTCTTCTTATTTGTTTCTTCTTTTTTTTAACAATTTTTCGAACGATCGAAGAGCGCACGACTAATGTGTATACATATTAGCATTGATTTAATGCCACGACGATATTGCTTAATGCACTTGTAATACTGACCTTTTAGAATGTCTTCTAATCTTTCGTTCAACGAAACGTAAATGATTGTCCGTTTCTAAACGCGAAATTCTTTGTGCATAATGATCGAAGTATGTATGTATGTATGTACGTTATGTATTATAGTTAAAAGTCGATCGATGATATTTTTGCGAATTTCTCTAAAACGTTTCGATCGACTTTATATTGTTTTCGCTCTTTTCTTTTTTTTTTTTTTTTTTTTTTTTTTTTTTTTTTTTTTTTTTTTTTGTAATCATTTTTTATTTTTTTCTAACTTATGTTTAATAATTTAATCGTGTAAAACATTGACTCGTCATTTAACTCGTCGAAATTTACGGACGAGTTTGTTGTTAAACCGTACGTAACGAATTTCAACAAAAAAAAAAAGAAAAAAAAAAAATAAATACGAATGATATATCGAGAAAAATGAAAAGCAGTGGATGCGATACTACATAGGAATTCGATTGGCGAGAGAAAAAAAAGAAACCGAAATTGAAATAACAAAATTATATATCTGTCGTCAGTTTTAAAGGAAAAGTGGAAAGATGTGATACGCGAACTAATAATATGATCATCTCGTGATAATCGTTGTGTTAAAAAGAAAATAAGAGTCAAGAAAAAAGAAACGAAGAAGGAAAAAGCTCTAAATCTAACGAACAATCTAAAAATTCTTCAACTTTCTTCTCTAATTTCATTCAGCCAGGCATTGTCGTTCATAATCGAACGATAATATTATATTTAGTGCCTAAGCTCTTCAGGTCCCGATGTAAAATCGTCGTTTCCGTCGTCGTAGTCTTTAAATATTGATTTTTCGGTGGTTGCATCGATAAGTTTCCACCGTTATTCACCATTTCTCTCTCTCTCTCTCTCTCTATTTCCTTTTCTCTCTTGTTCTCTTTCATTTTCTGTTCTTCCTCTGTAGTATCTAATAATCATCGTCGTTCGGACGTTAGCTAATCAGTGCCTCTTCATATGTAGAGAGAGATGATCGCTCCGAGAAAAAGATCGCTGACAGAGATGGCACTTGAACGGTTTTTGGCCAGTGTGCTTGCGATAGTGTCTCGTAAGCTCGTCCGAACGTGCAAATTTCCACGTACACCCTTCCCACGTGCATTGATACGGTTTTTCCCCTGTAACAGATAAGAAACCAAATTATTATAACACATTTATCTATATAATAATGATAGGTGGTGTTATCTTATCAAATTGAATAGTATCTAATGAAATTATTAATTAATATATTTAATTCATATCAATTAAACTAATAATAGATCTAAAAATAGATCTAATGATAGAATAATAGAATAAAAGAGGAAGAGAGATAAAATCTGAAGGGAAGGAAAAGTAACTTCGTTGGTGTCGTTTTCGCACCCAATTATTGCAACTGGAGGTCGTTCCCTTCTCGCTATTCTTGCGAGCCCTGTTCAGGTTCGTTTTTTAACGGATTGGTAGTAACGCGAGAGCGTCCTTGTAAGCATCTCCGTGGGCAAGAGTTGGTTCTCTTATCGGAGATACGACCCTCTTCTTTGCGAGACGTCTCGACAGCTGTCGCACGTTGCAACGACTCTGGATCTCGTGCAGAAAACCGCCCATCGTTCTCCTCTATTGTATGCAAGTCACCAGCTTGGATTTCTCGATTCGAGATGAGAGAAAGAGAAAAAGCTAAAGGAGAAGAGAGGGAGGGGAAAGAGAGAGAGAGAGAGAGAACGCGTTCTCTTTTCTCGTTGACCATCACTCCGGACGTGAAAACGATCACAACTCGATGACGCAATTGAAGATCGACTTGAGTCCTTCCCAGTGAAGACCACAACCAAGACGGACCGTGGATAATCGAACTTTACGATCGAGAATGGCTCGGGCGATCCCCATTAAGCGCTTTCGACTAAACGCGGATAATGGCTGATCGAAAAACGAACAGTATGAGAACAAAAAAGAGAAAGAGAGAAAGGAAGGAATAGAAGAAAGAGGTCGACCACAAGACGTGTCATCGAGTTTTTATCTTCAGTTTGATCAATATCCTTTTCTTTTTCGTCTACCCATTAAAATTGGGATGTATTTGTAAATGAGAAATCATTCAAAATGAAGATTAAAATCGAAGATCATCGAGGGAATATTATTATGTAATTCTCTTTGAACGTAGAAACGACTAATGACGGGGAAGCAAATCGTGGCGTCGTTGATTACGTAATTCTGAGTAATTAGTCCATTTACGAGTGACGCGAGCGGACACCCACACAGTCTCTCTCTCTCTCTCTCTCTCTCTTTCGCGAATGTAAAAGCGTATACAACGTTAGATCGAAACGCGCATGGTGCCAAGTATGTAAGTATATACCGTCGGAACAGACATTAATTCCAACGTTATTAATGCATTTTGATCGCATTTTTCCGTAGAAGCGTTACGTTTATTGCGCCATAGATTAACGCCGCGTTACCTCGCCAAGCTCATTAGTTAACCGTAACGACGAAGTTAGCCACTCATTTGTAATGTCGACTCATGACCGCATAATACGTGCAACTATAGCAAATGTACCTATGCCTTATAACCAAGCTTCCTACCTTCACAATGGAACAGATACCTTTTCAAAGTTGTATAATCGTTCGCTCTTCTTCCATGCGGAAAATGCGATCGCTTTAGGCTTATTCTTATTTCTATTTTTTTTTCTTTCTTCTTATTCTTGTTCCGGTTATTGTTGTTGCATCGTCATCTCGTATCTTTCTCTTAGACTTTTTCTTCCCCGGTGACGTTTACAAGCAGACGATATTAGCTCTCTTTCAAACAATTCCCCTAATATAATCGTGACGTCAAGTGCAAAAGGTAGGAGGAGGAAAAGAGGGAACAACAGGGAGGATTATTGTTGAAATCCTTTCCAATATCGTTTTACGAGCTATACCGACATTTTCGAGCGAGATTAAGAGCCATTCTTGATCGTTCATTTTAATGACGCGCCGACGTAATTGGCCACCATTAACGCCTCCAATCCAAGCTAATTACTCGTTTTCAAATGTACTCTCTCTCTCTCCTTCTCTCTTTTTCCCTTTATCCCTCTTTTTTCCTTTTTTTTTTTTTTTT
>NW_014569662.1:421199-452865 GCF_001313835.1 Polistes canadensis | reverse complement strand
AAAAAAAAAAAAAAAAAAGAATTAAAAAGAGAAATCATTTTGAAATATCTTGCTATACTTGTTAAAACATCAACGAAAGGTACTACGATCTAATTATTATCATTTTATCATCGTTATCCTTGGAAGTATGATATACAATATAATACTGTAATTCGTTTCCCTTCAAGGATTAGTTTTCTGCCACGCGAAAGGTAATTATCGTGTCGCGTTTCGTGAGAAAAAAGATGCCAGGAAGAGGAGGAAGAGGAGGAAGGAGGCTGCTTTGGCCGTAAGTGACACGCACGATGCGTGCCGTTAACGAGAAGCGAACAGACGACTTACAAGGGTAATAGGAAAAAACTTTAAATCTGACAATGAGCGTTACTTGCCCTTCCACAAAGGTGTAAAGCTTGCGTGGTCTTCTTCTCACTTTTTCAACTTCATTTCTTTTCTTTTCTTTTTTTTTCTCTCTCATAAAAAGCAACGCATTTCTGCATAACTTCCTAGCGAATAACAGGATGCGTGTCTCGCGAGGAATGTATAATGCTTTAGAAGAATCGCAGAAATAATGGGATTTTTAAAGAGATATGAAACACGAAAGAATGCGAGTATACGAGTTATTTTCTAATCGATCTTTAAGATATGGCATCCGAGGAATCTAATCAATTAATAATTTGAAAATATATTTTCTTAGTTAGATCTTCATCCTTTAGTTGAGTTAATAATTTTCCAAGTATAATCCTAAAACTTTGAACAATGTTGTGGCTCGTGCTCAACAGGAAATACTGAATTTCCTGGTTAAGGTAATCGCAGCCTTCGGTCATATAGCATAAGTGCATTGTTAATAGTAGGCCTGTCAACAAGAATCCTAAGTAGAAGCGCGGTTCTCTTACATACGCGTATTCGTACTTACTCGTGATGTACATACCAACATACATCGACATCCTTCGATACAAGGAACCAATTCACGGTCGTTGTCAAGTTTATGCCAAGGCTAATTCGCTTTAATTGATACATGAGATCTCACTAAACCTTACCCCTGTCTATCAAGGGTCACGCTAGCCTTCTGCCATTGAGTTCTCTCTCTTACATACTCACACAGGGATTCTCAAATTTTTATTCCCATATAATAATTTCACACGGCTGAAGGACTATTAGGATAATTCGGAGGAATAATCTAAAGGGAGAGTTATTTCGATTTTTTTTTTGTTTCTTTGCAATAGCTTATCCATAAGAGTAATCGAATGATCGAGAGTTATATAGTTATCGCTATAACATGATAGGCAAAATCGATGGATCGAAGCACCTCTGACATTGTGCGCTCATATGAGGATGTACCATTATAAATGCTATAAAGTTTCTAGATAGTGTCATGAACTTTGTTTGATTTACGTCGTATGATAGGGGAAGATGAAACGTTTGAAGAAAAATTTTCAAAACCATTAGAACGTGTTTTCTGCAAGACCCATGTAGCAAATTTCGCTAATTTACATAATTCTGTCAATTTGTTTTTAGATTCTTCAACGTATTTACCGGTAACCGGATAGAGAAGAAAAGTAGGAAGAAAAATAGGAAGATTTTGACATGACACGAGAGAAATTTTCACGAAGAAAAATGATAATCGCGAGATATGATGGAAGAGATCCAAGCAATCAACGAATTGGCATTTCCCACATCTTCTAAGTTGAACAAGGCAGAGAGGTATATAATACCGAGTAAAGATATAACATTCTCACTCTAAGCTCTCGGTATAATGCAATGGTGTTAGAATGACGAATAGACGGTAGTTTACACGGTAAGAAGCGCGCAGTGCGCACTCGTTGAAACAATTATTATTCTTCGGGTCGCTTTACAACGCCGGTTGAGCTTGGTATATCAGGTTCTGGCCTTTCGTATCGAACGATCACGACGTTGTACTTTCGTAAAACTTGTTGAACGATAATGCCGGTCTAATGGGCAAAATAATTCATTAGTTCTACGATGTCACCGTAGGTTCCTGCGTTTTATCTTTTTCTCTTCTTCTCTTTACTTTTTTTTTTTCTTTTCTTTCCTTCAATATCTTTACGTCAAACAAGTTGGTTTTTTAAAGCATCAATCATCTCTCTATCTTTCTTTCTCGTGGTAAATTGAAATAAAGACAGCAAGAGAATAAAAGATAAGGAGACGAAAATGGGAGGTAGGATCAAGGTTAATTGTTAGAGGTTGAGCACCGCGATTTCCAACGAGTCGTGGTCGAAGCATGGACCAGACAAAAGATCCTGGTTCTCACGACCACGCCCTCTCCACGCCGCCTCTGCCCTCCTCTGGATAGCAGCGATGCCTTCACGAAGGTACCTATCCACCGGAAATTCTTCAAGTACGAGCTCTTTCGACGTTCTGTATACATACATACACACACACATATCTATATACATATATAGATGTAGTATACCGATGCACGGTAACGAATAGTGTGCGACCTCTTTCAGCTTCTATCTCTGTCTCTTTTTCTTTCGTGACACGATAATAAATGGTCATATATGTACTAGCTGGTCTTCCTTAAAGAAGACAACTAGCACGTTTAGAAAAAAAGAATGTTTAGCATTCCTTCCCCTTGTAACTTTATTCAGGAGCGACTCGAATTTCATTTGGGATTTAAGATCAAAGTCAAATGTTCGCTATTAACTTACCAGTGTGAGTCCTCTTGTGTGCCTTCAGGTGGGAACTTTTCGTGTAGACCTTGTCACAGCCCGCGACGTCACATCTGTGAACCTTGCGCCTTTTCAAAGCGTCCCCGCACTCACTCTCGACCCCTAAACTAGCTCCGTTTCCACCCACGCCAGCATTAGCTCTACCGCTTAATCCAATCCCACTCGCCAGCGTTGGTCGTTTGTGAAAGACACTGAAATCAATAAATAATCATGACAAACATTTAGTTTACTTTCGTTGGAAATAAATTTTCTGTATAATATAAAATACAAATAATTTTGTTGCCAATTTTAGGATATCGATTTTTGGATAGTATTTTAATATTAAATAATGCGAAAAGGAAAGGTATTTAATCATCCGATAGGGGTAATTGTTTTCTTCTGAAATGTTAGGACAACGTTCTCCTTCTCGTTCGACGTTCTCGATTCATATCCTTATAAGATCGAAAGGTCGGATCTATGGAGGATGAAAAGGACGATGAAGACGACGAAGACGTGTTCGAATCGTCCGCTTCTTGGATGATTCACGCGACCGATTTGTCGAGGAGGGGATCGGCGAGAAAGGAAGAGCACATAAATTATCCTCGAAACCGGTTAGCCGTTACTCGCCACCGTCCTTCTTCTTCTTCTTCTTTCTTAACTTTCTAATCATTTTCCCAGTAATTACGAATCCGATCGAATCGAATCGAATCAAATCGAATCGAATCGAATCATCCATCCTTCGTTTTCAATCGAAACGAAATTTAACTTTTGCATCGTCAACGAGGAAAAGTGTCATTAGGATCGATACTTGATCAGAATCCTAATCATCAGTAGAATCATGATCTTTTGCTTGATGCACAAGCAATAAGAGAAGTCTTGACAGCCGGTGTCTCTCTTTGAAAAGAGGAGAACTGCTTGCCGAGATCACTTTTTCCAAGACCTTCTTGTCCAAGCATTCTCTTTAACTATACGCCACACGGTATGGCCGTTGACGTTGATTATGACGGGCGAACGCGATTGGCAAAAAATCTGACGACCGATTTCAATTCCGATATGGCGGCTACGCCGACGTCTTCATCTTTTCATTTATTCTTTCTCTTTCTTCTTCTTCTTCTTTATATATTATTAACATAAGGCTTTTTTTGTTTATTTGTTTTTTCTTTTTTGGCTCCAGGTGCTTTACAAGGACGAACGAAAGGATTGATACGAACGTATCAGGGTCAGAGTTCCACGTTTTTCCACGAGAAGAAAAAAAAAAGGGCAAAAGAAACGTATTAGGAATTCGGATGCTGTTAAACGGAAACCAATAATCGTTCATATTCCTTGAATTCTTATTCCAGTTCGGTTGATTTAACGAACGAGTATACAGCTTCCGCGTTGTTCCATCGTCGTTTTTCCCACCCCGTTTACGAGTATATAAATTCAAGCGGATAGCCAAGCACCGAACAATTAAACGAGCGTGACGTTGTTACATTCCATCTAGTACGCCTATAATATTCGTTAGGATTTACGATTTATTATCGATTCTGGCTCGAGTTACATAAGCTATCGAACGAGATTATTCGTTTTATTAAGATAAAATATTATTTCTTAGATTACTTTTTGTTTTTCCTTTCAAGCAAAAGTAAGATCTCGAAAGAGTTTGTTGTTGGTTATCGACAAATATTTCGGCAATACGATGAAAAGAAAGACAGCAGGGTTTCTTGGTAAACAGTAGTCGTGTCCAAAGGGAATAAGGAAAAGATGTTTGGTTAGAGTAGTGTTGCGTTATTTTACGAACCGCCAACGAATAACGGACACCCGCTGTGAGTTGTTTTCTTCGCGAGAAGTCAAAGAAACCTTTTTGGTTGGACAATAAGAGGAATTCTCGAATGAGACTTTAGTTTTCTTCTCGCCCTTTCTTCCTCGTTACTTTCTTTGCCGTTCTTTTTCGTTCGCTTATGAAGTCGGTGTAATCCAGAAAAAAAAAAGAAATGAAAAGGAAGGAAGAAAGAAAAAAAGGAAGAAAGAAAGAGAAGATGATACAAGGAGCGTTGGTATCGAACTCGTTCGATCAATCTTATCTTGACGCTTGGTACTCCGGTGGGACTTGTTTTTCGGCATGGCCAGGGCGAGATCATCTAGATCCGCTTTCATTTCACAAACGTCCGCGCGAACTGTCACAAAAACGGCGAATTTGTGTTGCTTTTCTCTCTTCCTCTCTCTCTCTCTCTCTCTCTCACTCTTGGGAATTTCGATATAAGGAAGAGAGTTTCGTTAGAAGACATTCGGACAATGACCCTTAACTTTGGAATGCGACGAATTCCGAGCCGGTCAAAGTTCAAATCACATTTGAAGAGAAGTACGTAAGTAGAAATAAATTAAAAGGCAACTCATCGGTGAGCTTCTTTTTTTACTTTAGTCTCCAAGTCGAAAAAAAAAGAAAAAACTGTATAAGTATACTACTGGACGCTTTTAACAGTTATATATTTCATTTCATCGTAAAACAGTTTTTGTATCGTCTAAGAGGAAGAGTTAAATGAAAAGTTAACTTACCTCTCTCTCTCTCTCTCTCTCTTTTTGTAAGAAAGAAAATAAGATTTTTCTTTTTAGACACAGAAAACAAGAGAGAGAAATAGATAAACGTATATCCACCACAACCCTTGTTTCGAGGTACTCGATCGAGAATCGCGAGAACCGGATAAGCTAATTTACAGCGCGCGATAAGTCCGTTGGGACGAGTACAGGGACGATTCGAAAGCCGCTTAATTGGACGAAGGTTATAATAAGATCGCTGGTAACATGCGCTCGGGCACGTTCCCGACGAAGGATAGCCGCCACTCCCTGCACAAACTCTTTTCAAGGTGACGCGTACGTACATAGTACGTAAGTACATACGTATACGTAGTACCTATCTACTACCTTCCTTCCTACCTATCTACTTACTACCGACCTTCGTGATTCTTCTTTTTTCTTCCTTTTTTTTCTTTTTTTCGACATCGTCGCAAGATCCACAACTTGATTCACCAATGCAAACTTGCCCGTTAAAAATGACTTTTGATCGATATCGTTTCTCTTTCTTTCTTTCTTTTACTCTTGCCTTCATTTGAATGAGCTAAGTACGAAAATGTAAGCGAGCTAAGAATCTTTCCGAATGATCTTATTTCCAGGTTGTACTTTAATACGACGTATGTCGCCAGAGATTTATCCTATCTAATTAATCGAAACACGCGAAGAAGAATTGATTTAGGTCTTTGAAATGAAATTTACTTAGGTGAGCTAAGTAACCATCTAACTTACTAACGTACTTAATTCATTGGACGATAAAGACAGAGAGATAGAGAGTGAGAGAGGGAGGGAGGGGGAGGGAAGAGAGATACGATTATCGGACAATTTTTCATTCGACTGAACGAGCCGACAAGACGAGCTAATAGATACACGGGAAGATGAAATAGCGAAGTATATTTGTGGCAAAGCGGTTCTCCATCTCCATGGGGGGTGCTCGTATGCGGGTATCGAGAAGATGCGTTTATGTTTATGCGCGTGCGCAAAAAGGGAAGAGAGAGAGAGAGGGAGATAGTAAGGGTGAGCTAAGCTGCGTGATTTATATTTGCAACGAAGTATAACTATCGTTATCGTTTGGAGTTTAACGGCATCGGATTGAATCACCGTGGCAGACGCGTCAAGAGAAGTCAAAAGTCGAGTGAAAGATGTTAACGTTAACGTTATTTCGTTGGAATGACTGTAATGAGAAAGGATGATATTACTTTCGTGAACTTTCCATGGACTATAAATCGAGAAATGATTTCAATTTTTGAAAAATGTTACAGCTTGGAACAACATTTCGTAGCTACCAAGATTTGTTTTCCGAAAACAAAGATAATCAAAGTAATGAATGTGCAAAAGGAGAATCGTAATCGTGCAAAGAAAGAAATAAATCGAAAAAAGTTGAAATATATGATGAAAATATAAAATTATAAGAATGTAAAACTAGTAGTATAAGTAAGGTTTGTTAGCGTAGCACAGGTGTCACGAGATTACGATGTTTTCTAACCATATCATTATAAAACCCTCTCTCGCCTAGTCATTTTTTTTTAAATGGTAGACAAGAGTATTCCTCTTTATATTTCTTCTTTCTCTTTACAACGAAGTCACGCTCGTAAGGCAAAGAAGAAAGATAGAGATAGAAAGCAAATTAAAGGAGATTTACAGCGGGTGCACGATCTCGTCTTATTAACGCTGGACGTGCTTATACATTCGATGAAATATACTGCTACGTAACGGTCTAGGACTAGCTGGGTGAACGAGCCACGATATCCTGCTGTTTTCGAACGATCCTTGACTGATAATAAAGTCGCTCTTTGTAGATATCAAGTTGAACTGATACAAATAGATAATACTAGTATTTCATTTTTAATTGAAATATTATATCATTTAAAAATGAAATTGAAAAAATGAATATAAAATTGTAACACTTACAGAGATGCTTCCTTTATCCTTTGCAAAGCGAGAAGGGCTGCAGGGGAGGATACGAAAACTGGGTCGGGTGGTTCCATAACGCAAACGGAAACGTCCCTCTCTCTTTCCCTCTCACGTTGTCTCTCTCGATCGCGATCTCGTTCCCTTTCTCGATCTCGCGTTTCTCTCTCCCTGATAGCACTCTCTCGTTCTTGTTGTCGTTCCCTTTCGTTCTCTCCAGTTCTTTCTCGTCCTCTCTCTCGTGTTCTCTCCCTCTCCCGATCTCGTTCCTGTTCTCTTTCCCATGCTACTTCTCCCAAAGATGGCAAGGTGGGCGACACTGTGAACAAAAACAAAATTCATTTCATTTCTTCATATAATTTATTACTCTTTTAGAAATCACATAGAAATTGGTTGAAAAAGATAAGTATAAATAATATAAGTGATTATCAAAGGAAATGATTATCATTTATTTCAGACGATTTAACTTCGTTAGTTCGTAGGATCGATGTTAATGTCGAAGATCGTATCAAAGAGTAAAGATCGAAGGTCGAAACTCTGAAGAAGGACTTGGACGACCCAAACAGGACTGCATAAACGCAGTTTGTAGCGAAGAACACGCAGCAGGTTGCTGACAAGCTTCGAGCAACCGAAGACGTTTCCACAAATCATTCGACAATCCAACAAATCACGTAACGCGTCACGATCTCGACCAGGTGGATAAGGTAACATAAGTTTCTTCTTCCGTACTTCCGAAGTACTCGTCAGAGAACCTTTAGAGAACGTTAGATCGTTTATTATCTTTCTTAAATATGTCTCTTTTTGAATATATGCCAATCTTTCATTTCTTAGATAGAGTTAGGTTAGACAGGTAACACGTTATAAAAGTATTTAATACATTAGTACTTAGATGAGCATAAATATCCTATTAATAAACGTCAAGTTTTAAGGATTAAGCTTAAGCTCGTGGTTAAGGTGTCAATGTAAATCCGTGGTACATTAGGAGAAAAGCAGTTGCATTTAAGTGGCGCTAACTCAATGCCAATTAGTCGATTCCATGCTCGATAATCGATATTAACGTTTGGTCTGTTCGTCTTAAGAGCAAAGGTCTTTTACAGTAAGGACTCTAACTAAAGAATATTATAATCCGTTAAGCATATACGAAGAAAATTCTTTAGCGACCTTCGACATCGTAGGACTGTTACTTTAAGCTCACACACGGTAGAACGATATCTTCTTGCCTTGCTGGTTACAACGCACGCGTGGTACAAGAGGCATGTTAAACGTCCATGACATTACTGTTACTAATTAATACTCCTGGTCAATAGATTGCCGAGTAGCTTTCATGTTAGGAAGGCTCCAATATGCTACGCCTTTGCTATACAGCAAACGATTATCTATTGACCATCGTTTCAGAGAGAGAGAGAGAGAGATTCACTTTAATTTGAAGTAGACGCGTGCGCCTCTCCGCTAGATTTGTTTGATCGTCCAAGTCCGTCCGGTGCTTCGTATGATCGTTAGAAAAATTGTTATTTCTAAGGGACTACCTCGTTACGCGCTAATAGTTCCTTCGTCATGCTAAATTGCTTGGGTATATAATTAGTAAACACGTAATCGTTGCCTCTTCGCTATAGGTACTCGTTACTTTATTATTATCGAATTTTCTTTAATGAAATAAAGATATACGCTAAGGTATATTCTTATCTTAGTATTATGAATTTGATTTTTTTCATAACCATATCGCGTATTCATATTTTTATTTATCAAAGGACGACGAAGCATCCATAAGATGGCATGTACCGTTGCAATCGGTTTACGAATTAAGTAGTACACGATACGCTCGACCAGGCTAACGGGATTAAGAGATAATCGATTTGGGAGAGAGGAACGATCATTTATGGTCGAGTCGAGCATGCGATATTGCGTAACGCGATACTGGCACGCGAGTTTTCCCGTCCGTCGTGAATCAACAGGGTGGAGATTTATGTAAACACGCGAACTGACTCGACGCGAGCGCATAAACGCACACGAAGGGACACAGTTTCATTTCGAAAAAGATCGGATCGGACCTAATAAAAATATACGAAGATAAAATAGTGCCGAATAAATATGACCCAGAACATTTTCACTTAATTTCATAATTCTTTCTCGATAATATGTTGAAAAATGAAAAAAAAAAAAACAAATTTGTAATTACAATTAGTCGTTTAATTAGTCGATCCTTTGAACAAGTCGCTCATCCACCTTCATCGTTCCTCGTCATCATCGCCTTCTCCTTGAGGCATCATCTCGTTAGAGCCATTAACGCGACTCTCTCTTTCTCTATCTCTCTCACTCCTTCTGTCCATAGACAAGCACTATGATCTTCGCTATCTAATGGATGTCAGACTCATCCGAACGTTCTGACGGGTCTTCTCTTCTTTCGAAGTTCACATCGTGTCCTCCTTTTTCTTCCGACTCGCCCACGCTAAGAACTAAGCTGAACCTCGAGCATTATCGCTAATAACGCGGACTTACAATTCACTATCTTTCTCTTTTTATCTGTTTCTCTTTCTCTTGTATCGTTCAGTGTGCCTGACATGGACGTGCTATGATCGAGCGTGCTTAGAGTCAAGGGTCGCACGTAATTGATAATGTTAAATGCTGAGGTTAATCCGCCGATTTATGAGCAAAGTATGTAACGTGTATTTTTCGAATTTACCAATTTGAGGTATAATCGGTTGACGCTAATGGACCGCTGCCAAGGATACCTGCGTAAAGAAATAGAGAAAGAATGGTAGGGCAAAAAGAAAGGGAAGGAAGGAAGGAAGGAAGGAAGCTACAGGATAAAGGGAGAGATAAGTAGGTGATCAAAAGAAAAGGATGGATGAAAGCGTACTTTACGTGCACGGTAAGAAATAAAATACATGGCTTAGCTAATCCATGGGAAGAAGAGGATGAACCAAGTGGGAGGAGTTGAACAAAGAAAGAGATAGAGATAGAGAGAGAGAGAGAGAGGGAGGGATAGAGAACGAGTCTATATCCGTTCTTAGCTGCGTCGTGCTCTTTGACCCTATGGAATATTCGTATCGGCCTGCTAACGGTATGCCAAGCGGAACTATTGTACTCGAAGACGATACACGCTCGATTTAAACTCGCGATTGTTAAGAGAAGAGACGATGGATTGAGAGAAAAATGGTTAAGTCTTCGAAAATAGAAATTAGAAGGTAACCTGTTGCACAGCATCATCGATTATCGGGCTATACATTGTAAGGAATCTAAGTTGTTCTTATACGTGACCAGAAAAACAGAGAGAGAGAGAGAGAGAGAGAGATAGTTTAACGTTCACGTTCTTCTATCGTTTCTCCACCTTAGACTCGTCGATACGTGTGCACGAGTGAGCGCACGTTAAGTGGGTGGACGTGCCACCCGTATCGTGGAACTCGTTAGACGTGAGTTTTTAATTAAGTTTCCGGTTTAACGAACAAAATGAGGATTAGTCGGCGATCCGCCTTCTACCAATTAATCCTAGATTATTATTTCTCATCGTGGACGGCACAGGCCAGGATTTATAGCGCGAAATAACGGGTATCAATCGTGTTATGGCTAAGACCGCGTCGATTTACGTTCGAAGAAATATTCCAATGGATAAATATTCGTCATTATCGTCGATTTCTTTTTCTTCTTCTTTTTCTTTTTCTTCCTCTTCATCTTCATCATCTTCATCCTTTTCCTCTTCTTTCGAAAATTAAATTTGAAATTAATTAGCAAACTTGTAAGAAGACTAGCCAACGAATTACCGTGTCTTTTATAATAATTAAATGCCAGCTGTTATACGTTCATCGTTTTAATTGCAAGTCATGGGCAAAGGCAATAAGAAGAAAACATATCAAAGATTACTCCCAACATTTTAATGAAAATTATTAATAATCATTTTCAATATAATGACGTTGGGACATAAATGGAACTTTGTGAAATTGGATCGTATGATCAAACTCATCGATTCGATGCTACCACCTAGCTAGTACCGTTTACATTTCTTGGAAGAAGCAAGGAGAGTCCACCTGCGTAATCACAAGGAGAAATCCAGTGTGGGACGATGTGCACCGGTAAGAGCCGAATAAGACGTTAGCATAACTTGCACGGAATTGATCTTCATGCGGAGATAATAATTCATTCATGGCCCGGAAGGTATCAGTATGGAATACGTCAAGTAATTTCTTTAACGAAAACGATATCGACTGGGAGCTTTTAGATTCGTAACTCGAAACGTATAATAATCCTAGTGTCTTTCATCTATATACGTTTTATCGGTCTTTACATTCTATCGAGCACTTGAATAGAATCAAAATAAATCAATATAGTATAGTTAACTTAGGCAATATTTTAGTCCACGTCTATTTCGATTTTTTATAACTTGATCCATCGAGCCTAGTTGAGAATATAGATCAGCGTTTCGTTTAGAATATCTGATGATTTCGAAGAAAATTCATTGTCTTTTATTCGTGTCTAACGTACCGATGAATTTGTTTTTTTAACTCGATGTTAGATTTAAAAGAAGTATCCACGCCAATCTGATTAGAAAGTCAAATTTGTTTAATTTGCGATTAACGATCGAGTATGCGTAGTTCGAATAAAATAATGACGAACTAGTTGGCAAATGTAAAGGAACAAAAGGGCGGAGTTGCATTAGATTCATCGAAAGATCTCGTCATACCGCGTCTTTGTTGGCAATGTCTTTGCGAAGGAAACACGTAGGGTATATAAATTGTCGAAGTGAGGCGGGACACTCGGCGGTTGGTGCCGATACTCGATAAATCTATCCAAGCGTGATAGACGAGCCGAGGTGTGCAGGTTGGCTTTAGCTTGGCATGCCGGTGCATCGTCGTGGTGCATTCGAGAGAGAAAGAGAGAGAGAGAGAGAGATAGTATGGACGAGTATGCACGTCTCTTCGTCGATGCACCTTCACCTGGTAATCGTTTGTAGATGAATCTCACCGCGTGCTGCTGATTCTCTCTCTCTCTCTTTCTACTATTTTTTTTCTTAATACTTATTTTTTCTATTATCATTCTCCAAAAATAAATGATAGATTTATTTATAGAGGGAGAGAGGGAGAGAGGGAGAAAGGAAGATATGCTAAGTGTGAAGGATCATCGGTATTATTCAGCTCCTCATAGCTGCTGTTCCTTTATATTTATGAATAGTTGTTTAACATGCACTCGAGTGAACGTTCATAAACATAATCTCTGAGTTTCGTACTTAGCTATAACAGACAGACAGACAGAGAGAGAAAGAGAGAGAGAGAGAGAGAGAAATCATCAATAATTTCTTCAATCAAATTCGAAGAATCCTTAGATATTTTATAAGAACTTTATTAAACATTAGTTAAGTTTAATTTGATGTGAGATAAGTAAACACTTTTGGATAAGTTTATTTAATAAGATTCTGGACTAAGTTGCATAACGCGCAACCATCGGTATGCGACGTGGTAGTCTTTAATTGCTAGAACATCGTTATTACAAAGCCTTCGAGTGATCGTACATATGTATTACTTTGCTAGCAGTATATCCAGGAAGATAAGGAGTTACGTGCCACGCACCTGCATACGTACGAATTTAAACGCACATCCACGGCATTAAATAAACGCGTCGTCCCTTTTATATATATATATACATATAGTATACACACACATATATATATATCATATATATATATAAGAGATGTTATACATATGTGTACGCGCGAGCACGATCGAGATACGAGCGAGAACGTTCGCGTCTATGTAGATATACCTTCTCTCGTATCGTTCGCACACTAATCTTCGGGATAATGTATTCTGCGGCTCGAAGATACGGCCTTACCGCCGTGCGGCTGATCGCATTGCACCAGCACCGCAATAACGATCCTAAGGCTTGCGGAACGAAGGTCGAAACGGATTATTGCTTGCTTCGTTCCTACCAAGATCTCGATTAAGTCGACAATATTTTCATAATCCTTTCTTTTCTTTTCTGTTGGTCACAATATGTTTTTTTTTCTTCTTCTTCTTTTTTTTTTCTTTCTCTTTTTAGAATTTAGGTTCCCGCATAAAGTTTCTTTTGACTACGCCCGAACAAAGTAGAAGGCTACCCGTCGCGTCTAGATGGGGTGAAACGGTTAATTAATTACCCTTCGTTCATATTGCACACCTCGTTAGTCGGCGGTCGGGTGGAATATCTCAAGCACGTCGAGAAGCACGACCGACCGATCGCGTAATCGACCTCTCCTCCGTATTCCATAAATGGTTAGGAGTAACGAGAAAAAGCGAGGGACACTCGGTTGACACAGGCCTACTACTACTACCACTACTACTACTACTATTACTACTACTACTATTCTCTACCGTTACTATTACTAGGGATCGCTTTAGTCGCAATAAATTCGTTCGACTCGAAAATCTTTTTACCTCGCATTTATATTATATATATATATATATATTAAAGAATCTCGAAAAGTACAATATATTTAACAAAAAAAAGAAATAGGGCACACCCGTTGAAAAGAAGGAGTGTTTTAACGCAAAAACACGATTATTTGATACCTTTCAATAGATTTTCCATTTCCGATCATAGGAAATTTCTTAATGGTTTAAGTTAGAACCATTCTAACGAAACTTACACGATCGATAGAACTAGGATAAATGATTTTTCTTCAAAACTTCTCGTCTAAGAGCTAGTAGATTCGTGTATCTTGATCTAAGGGAGCGAGAAGGTGGACTAATCTAGTTACGATGTCAGATCGATATTTTAGTAAAGCATTTAATGAAGCACGGAAACGGTTAGGTTAGCGTAGCTAACTCCAACCAGCTATGTATACTTCTACTTTTGGAGATAATGGCAGTTCCTGTCCATTGCCGGACCCAGAAGCTCGTTATTTCCCTCTAGAATTGCTACCTTAGCCGTTGCCGTTCGATACCACTTTGGCATTATTGCCCGGTGTCCGATCAAGATGGACCGTTTCTATTACCACGTCTTGTACACTCGACAACGACGTCCCCTAGTCGTATTCTCCTTATTTTTTCACTCGAAAAATTGCACGCGGCTTACATTTTTCCGTTCAAATCTTTTCATTTTAATATCATTCTTTATTTTTTTTTTTTTTAATATATCGCTCATATGTGTAAGTACGTATATGCGAACTTTATCGAATTCCTTATGAAATTTATTCCACAAGAGACATTAGCAAATTCTTAATACACCTTTATCCTTTGTTGCACTTCGGATTTGCATTATAATACGATACTCGAGTGTAATGCTTGCTCGATGCCACCGTTCGAACGCATACTCGACGCGAAGTACTCAACAATTATGTAAATTTCTACCGACATGTGAGAGTTAAATATACACGAGGAAAGAGAAAGAGAAAGAGAGAGAGAGAGAGAGAGAGAGAGAGTACATCGAACTGTAATATTATCGAAACTAAACGTAAGATGTACTCGTAGTCTCCGTCGCAGGTGTTGAATCAAAAAAAAAAAAAAGAAATTGTACGAACCATCTGTGAATCTTTTTAAACGACAGGCACAAAGATAAAGACCTTAACCGAGGCTCGTTTATTGGCGAATCCTCTGCTAAGAAGGATCCTTTCCTTCCGTGATTCGAACTTTCACATCGTAAGAGAGTGGTATCGTGTTACAGGTGTGCGGGGTCGAATGCCGTTTAAGTTTTACGAGGTTAATGTGCAAAGGCATCGTCGTCGTGCTCCTAGCGCCGGTACCTTTACCTATATGCGTCTTATATCTATGTGTAAGAAAGACTCATACAGATATACATACATAGATATCAGAAGCAAAAGGGGGAAATAGACGGTTACGGAGAGAGACAGGTGGAAGAACTATATACGTAGAGTCGAGTCGACGTTTAAACACGGTAAAGTTAACGTCGTGATGAATTATACTGCTCGATAAGGTCGTGTGCGTTAATTTATTATCCATGTAATCTCCGTCCTTTTCCTGTAGTACGCCTACTTCTCTCGGTCTCTCTCTCTCTCTCTCTCTCATGGAAAGAAATTGAGAGAGAAAAATTGATTCAAGTTGGATTACTGCTTTGGGGGATGCTGCTTGCCATCCGATGAAGAACGAAAAAGAAAAGATACCCTGTAAAAATATATAATTTATTAGCCAAGCACGTTTGAAGAACTCTTATAGGGACCCCTACGTACAGGTGGGATACCTTCTACTCAGCGCGTGCTCGCTCCTTTTCTTGGCAGTAGAGAGTACGCAGGTGAAACAGGCTTGGCTCTTTCTTGCGAAGGTTAAACACCTGCGACAATGCTTCTCGACGCCCTGAACTTCGATGTCGTGACCTTTTCCTCCAACCGGTACCGATCCTCTCTATGCATGCATATGCCAACTCGTCTATGTGTTCCCTATTTCTGTAGGTGTGTCGAAACGATACCTTTCATCGACTTGATATTGGATACTTTGTTAGATATATTGCCGACTGTGTTAAATCGAAGTTTCTATAATACTTTGTTTGAAGAAACTTTGTCTCGATCTTTCTCGAAAAGTAGATCGAAGATCTATAGATTAGGATTACCGAGAGACACGGCAAGGAAAAGAAGTAAAAAAAAGAATTAAAAAAAAAAACAAAACAAAAAGAAAAAAAAAGAAGAGAGAAAAGAAAAGGCTAAATAAATTACACGAGCGTTGCCGAGATAAGATCGATTTAGAAAGGATTTATTTAGAAATAAACGGGAAAGAAGGTGCGAATTTTTTTGAAAAAATTATTCGTTCGCGTCAATGACGAGACGAGACGAGACGAGACGAGTCGATTAAGAAAGTAGTATAAATCCGCGATTAGCAAGACACGCGTTATATTCTCGATAGTGTAGTCAGCCGTAGAAAAGAATCCTCGCATTTACAGGCTCGCATAAGATCGGTGTGTACACAGATACATATATACTTGATATCCCTTTCATTGCATCCTTCATTATACTCGCTTATAGTACTCGCTTATAGCGCTACGTAATCTCGGTCGCATCTCTGATTTCAATCTATGCACTTACAACGCTCAGCACGCGAACGATCTACAAATCAGGCATTCTACTATTTCTTTTCATTCCCCTTTTTTCCCTTCTATACTATTTTCTCGCGTGTATTATCGACTTCTCTTTCTTTCTACGCACGTGTTGCGTAATTTGCGTGAGTTATTGGTCCCGAGATAGGTCCACTTTTCGATCCAGGTATCGGGAGCATTCACAGGACAAACGGTTAAGAGAACGCGAAAGGAAGTCGAGGGGGATCCTTTCTCAAGAGCTTACAACAACTATGAGTGGGAGAAACGAGGAGGAGGAGGAGGAGGAGGAGGAGGAACTCTTAAGCATTCGATTTTCCATCGGAGAACTAAACAAACCTTAGGATATATATTTCGAAACGATCGGTGATATATTTACTACTAACGATATTCGGGCTTATTTTTTTTCCTCCTTTTTCTTTTCTTTTCTTTTCTTTTTTTTTTCTTTCTTTCTTTCTTTTCTTTCAGTCTTTTGCCTCTATTACTTCTCCAGGGATAACACAGATCTGATCGGAATCGCATGGCTCCCACGAGACGCCTCTTGTATATACGATTAACCGTAAACGGATAAATATTACGGCCCCGGATAGTTCGTTCGGTCCAGCATACAAACTCTCTGCCACGAGAAATTAATTAATTATCGCAAAACGGACGAGTGCCGATTGTCGTTGTTGCAAAATAGAGAACCCGACGCACTACTTACTACTCGTCAAAGGAATGCCCGACGCACTAGAGAGACACGCTACCGTATCTCTATGTCTTTCGGTTGAATTTCTTAAGATTCGAGTAAGATCGGTTCCGCATGAAACATGCCGATTTAGAAAGGTAACCCATGTTTCTATCGATCGCGTTAGAGATTTGTCGATGGCGAGAGCAGCATATACCTACGATTGCATTTTTTGAATTAAAGTTAGCATATATGCCAGATAAATAATTGGTCTCGTTAAATTCTATAACCTTCGTATATTTCCCATAAACGAATCCAGTAGTCTTCAATAATAATATCGAAACGATCAATGTTTCGATCTATGAGGGAGCTTGTCCTTCGTGGATTACGATATATTGAATTATAGACAGAAAGAAAGAGAACAATGCAAGGCAATGCGATAATCATATTGCACAAGGTAGTTTGTCTCGCTCAAGGCTACTTGCGTTTCCACTGGAATGAGATTATTTTCCGCAAAAGGTAATAATCGACGTAAACGTAGTCCGGGATTCTTAACCGTGAGCTTCCCACGTTACGAGATTTATTAAATTCTCTAGCGAGAACAAAAAAATTTCATGGAATAAAAAGAATTAAAGAAAACAACGAGGGAAGAAGAAAAAAGAAAACGAGGGGAACACGCGCATGGTGAGTAGTCCTAGGTGGTCGTAAGCAACGCTGCTGTTACATCGTAAGCAAAACGTCGAGATCTCACGAACATCCAAGTGACGTTGTTTGTAACCATGAAAATACCATAAATCACGCTCCCGGTCTAACCTTTTTTCTTCATTCTAATGGAGCGAACAGTTCGTTAAATTTCACGATTCGCGCGTTAAGCGAGATGCTCTAACGGATAATGTCCTTTGCTTCGTTTATTACAACTCTTATCGAGATCCTCGTTGACTAGGAGAATGAGAGCGTTAGGTGTGAAACGAAGAATTAACTTCTTTGCATTTCGCATAGGTTTATAAGCAAGTACCTAACCTTCCATTAACTTTCGGACAAACCCGTAAGACCTATTTTCTACTTGTAGTTTAAATGCAACGACAATTTAGATAAACGATTCTCGATATTTAACGAGACGAGCTCGGTTATTCGAGTTTGAGCTCTCCATAGGAGTCAAGTGAAAGCAAATATAACGAAGATAGAAAAAAAAAAAAAAAGTTCACCGAAAGTGGGGTACGGATTTGACGGTGTAATTTGGGCCACGGCAAATTATCTTCTATGTAATTCTTTCTCTCTTTCTCTGGTCTATCCATCTAATTTTTTTTCTTTTTTTTTTTTTTTTCTGTAATACTCGTCAAAGTAATAGATCCAATTTAAGAGGCAATCTCGAGGCCCACGGACGACGACGAGATTCTCCTAGTTTTGCTTGAAACTATATTCGGTTTCTACATTCGTTCTGTTCTCAATGCTTCCTTCACCAGGTTCCTTCATCAATGATCCAATCCAGTCTTAAGACGACTCCCTAGACACGATTTGTCAATCCACTTGGCGTCCATTACAACGCGAATTGGACGAAATTACATCGACCTGACTTTATTATCGACCAAAATAACCGAATAAATTGTTGCAGGATTTCGATCAAACTAATTATTGACGGATCATGGAATTTCAGGTTAAATTAAACTCAAACATTTATTTTTAAAACGTAAATGAATATTTTATATAATAATATGGATCATATTCTTGTCTTTATTTCTTTATCTTTCTTTCAAAGAAGAAGAAAGGAAAGGTTCAACAATAGGTACATTTATAGATAGTTTCTCGCAAGATGAATGCTTTCCCACGGTTGATCGTCCTTTCAAAGAATGCATCATCCCCCATAATAGAGGGTTCTTGAGTGGTTACCGAAAATTTTCAAGTTAAATAAAAAATGGAAGGTTTTGAGAAGATTGGTGGGGTGGTAATGGAGAAATATCGATCGGGTAAGCAAAATAAATATTTAAAGCGTATTATGTATGCGTGTACAGATACTTTTAAGTCTTGAGGATCGATCGATCTTCATTTTCTATATCGTAAGGGATTTTAATTAAGATAATATACGTCTATGATGTTTATGTGTGTAAGATTCGTGACAAAATTTGGACTGACACTGGACCGGGACTCAAACCACGGATCTTTCGTTTTCTTTATCCATTGAACTATCCAGGGCCTACCGATTAATCGATAAGATCGAATAATTCAATAAAATTAGCAAGATAAAAAACTTAAAATTCACTTTCCATAGATTCCACTTACTGTAATTTTCTTTCCCATAAAATATTACTTTTTTCCATTTTCTTTCGTTCACGATAAGTTTGATATATTTATATTTGCGTGTTCATATGTAATCTAGCTAAACGTATTTTCCAAGCGAAGGCGGTTGCAAAGAGATTGAAAGTGGAGCATTGTCAGTGACGCTCAACTGTGCGCTTTTTCCAATCTCTCGATGTTCATAATTTTCATATCCCATTTCATATGTCGAATAATATTCGCGTGAAAGATATAAATTGTAAAAAAAAATCAAATAGAACGTTTACGTATCGTAATCTTAATCTAAATTTGATTTCGTAATATTAACCAATAACACTTTGATATTCGAAAATGGAAATATATAGCGTGTAATTTTCTACGAAGGGTTTATTTTACTCTTCGAAGGATCGAGAGAGTGAACGGCGAGCGTGCGATCAGAAGAATCGTCCTTGAGAGAAGGTACAAGTCCGTTTTTAAGATATCGTCTGGGAAGAAGTCGATATTGCGAGATCAAAATCCATTCGTCTTAACTTGGACGAAAGAGCATTAACAGAGCATGAGAAAGAAACATGCAGAAATCATTATTATCATTATTATTATTATTATTATTATTATTATTATTATAATATACTTCCTGATAGATTGAGTACGTATATACATAAATTATAACTATAACATTTCGATTGAATATTAGAAAGACCAAAAGAGATTACGATAGGAAGGAACACTCGTAAAACGATCGTTAATCTTGCGAAATAAATTCATCAAAGTAGTAGAACATTCGCGTTGATAGAGACGAGTTGTAAGAAAAAGTAGGTCACAATGAAAGGTTTTTAATTACGCTTTCGATGGACTTGGGGGGAAAAAAAAAAAAGAAGACATCGAGCAAGAGCAGAGTATGGTGAGACTTCTAATAGGACGTTTTTAACGTTCATCATCTCGTCGTATTCTAAATGCACACAAAACAGATCTCTCTTACTTCAAAAACGTTCGCACGTTCTCGCGGATAGACAACGACATCTTCGTAGTTGTCATCGTCTTCGTCGTTAGTTGTAAGAAGAAGAAGAAAAGGAAGAAGAAGTGAAGGTAACGGGGTTTCTAGCATCTCTACGATCGTGCAAAAAGTCTTGGAGTCAATTTGTCGTCGAATCGATTGACTTTCGATCTCTCGAGTGTACCTACGCGAGAGATATCAAAGGATGATTTTAGAAAACTACGATATTGCGAGACATTTCGTTGTTAATCTTTTCTACTTATAGATAGATAGATAGATAGCTAGCTAGCTAGAGTAAGAATTGTATTGGTAAGGTGTCCATGATCGGTGACGTTATTTCTTGAATTCTCACGGCGCGTGGATTGGAAAGTAGCGATCACTGAGTATGTTTATACAGTTTTCTACCGTCGCGAAGGGAATAGCGATGTTTAAAGAGAGGCAAAAGTGTTCCTCCGACTTGCGAAATCGGATCGCCTTCGATTTACTCGAGCGAACAGGTACACCTATATACCTTGCCACATGTTTCAGATGCAAATGCAAGGTGCGGAGAATAGTCAGCGCGTGCTTATTCTATTTCTCTTTTCATTCTTTCTTTCTTCACTTTTTTTTTCCTATATCCTATCCTATCCTATTTGTGTATATAAAACTGTACTTCAAAGATTTTCGTCGTTTACCATCGTCTACGTTTAAGACACGTTTTAGTTGCATCGTATATAAATACAGTGAAATATCCATGGAGAGTTTGTTCTCTCCATTGTTTGTTACCCGTTTGTTTCTCCGCGAAACTGCGCGAATCACGTTTTTCCGTGATTCGATTCGGTAAGATGTAAACCGGGACGTGTGCACATGTCTCGATGTTAGGAGGCTTATCGTCGACGAGACAGCACGAGTCTCCTATCTCCGATCGATCGTCGCACAACCAGTCTTTATCCTGGTTAAACCCTGCCTCTCATCCTAGGCAAGACTAAATCGCACAATAGGAAAAATATATTTACTTTTATTATACAATACAAGATTTTAATATATTTTCGTAATTTTTATTCAAACAATTTTTAGTATTTCGTTCTTCTTTCTTTTTGTTTTCTTGTTTTTTTTTTCTTAAGATGTGTTGCACGTCGTGAAAAAATTTAATGTATTTTCTCGGCGATGATTTTAATTTGATTCGAGGCGTATAAAAAAATACTTCCAAAAGAAGACCATGAAGTTTAAAAGGAGAAGAAAGAATGAGATACCGTTTCGAGACTCGTCCTTATCGGAAACCCCTTGTAAATGTTAATTTAGTATGGAATATCTTGCCCATTTGTTTATCTTTTTTTTTTGAGAATATATCGTTTTGCAAGTTAAAGAGAAATAAAATTGTATGGGAGAAACACAGGTTGGTCGTATAAAAGGGCGGCGAATATTTTCTTATCTCTTGGCGAACACGTGTTCAATTATTGTCATTTAATTATTATTTAATTACCCGCTCCAGATTTCCAATCGGTGAGCTGTTAAAAAAAGTATCTTTTATTTTTTCTTCTTCGTTTGAAGAACATTAACAACGTATTCAACGTCATTTCATTTGATACATTTTACGATACGGAGTTAAATCGTTCTTTCCGATATTTTTCCTTCGTTCATAGGTAGTATTATTACAAAATATTCGATCATTGAAGTTTTTCGAGATTTTTTATTAGTTACAATATTAACAAGTGTTATTCAAATTACCTACCTATTGTGGGGACATAGTAAAAATGATAGTATGGAATAAACGAAAAAGTGAGGCTTTTTTTTAAATTACATAGATATAATCGTTTTTCTTTTATATTCTTTTATCGTTCCCGAAACTTCTCGACCATTCTCAAACATAACATCTTGACTATTCTTTTACTTTCAATAAGAAATATTGGAAAGGTTTTGATCTGATGAAACATTGATCGACACAAACTCTCAAGCGATATTACCTAAACAAACAAACAAACAATTCAATATGGTTGCAGCTTAAAGAAACGATCTCTCTTATCGTATACTATTTTACAACTCTCAACACGAAAAGGTCTAATGTAAATTATTTGGAAAGCAAGAAAAATGGCATCTTCGAGCCGGGTATATCTCGATTTAATTTCCTGTCAGTTAAATCGTGCTCTTCTTTCTCTTCGTTGTTGTTGTTGTTAGATGCCATTTAATCGTCAGCTGCCATGCGATCGATGGAGAGAACAGTAGAAACCTAACCGGATCGAGATCGATTTAACGGCACAGGTGATCCACGTCTACGATGCACCGCTAAACAAGACGAAGAGTAGAACGAAGTAGAAGAAGAAAAAGAAGAAGCAACGAATAGAGGGGTAAAGGGAGGAATAGAAGAAAAATCAGTCGCAATCTACATACATCGCGGGGTCATATTAGAAGTAACGAGAAAGCGGGTCGGGAGCCACGCGCAATTTACGAGCAATAAGCGAGCCTCTGGATCTTGCTGGTAGAAAAAGATTGAAAGAGAGAGAGAGAGAGGGAGAGAGAGAAGAGACGTCGTTAGGATCGGAATATGCACGGCCACGACCTCGGTAAGCTCCAAGTCGGTTCACCTTTCCTCGACGACTCTTCATCCGTGCCTCGACCCACTCTCTTCTTCTTCTTTTTCTTCTTTTTATTCTTCTTCTTCTTCTTCTTCGACTTCTTCTTCTTCTTCTCTAGCTTCAAGCGCACCTTCACCAAAGACTTGCGTATGTATACCCGATTTACTACCCGCTGCACTCGATTTCTGGGAAACTAAGGCTAAGAAGATGACGCGTTTGTTGATTTCCATCAAGATATGTCAGACCTGTCATCTAAGATTTTACCTCTCTTTCGTATTGACTGATTATTTAGATTATTTCTTAACATTTTGGAATGAAAAAGGATTGATCTTACGTGTGGTGTTGTTGGAATATTTGAAAGATATTAACATAGGTGAATACAACTTAGATTAGTTCCTCATAAAGGATCTGATATGCAAAGTAAATTTTTAAAGTAACGTTTGATGATCTTTCGTATACTTGTATTTCCTGGAACGGGGCTTCTCTAACTTGTCATATTTTTTTTTGTTTTGTTTCAGATAGAAAAAGACTTTCTACGTAGAGGGAAATGTTTGGAAAGAGAAGAGAGAAGTTATTCCTCTTGACGGAATCAACTTGGAACGGTGTACGTACTCAACGTCATTCGAGAAGTAGTAGGATGCATCGCGCAAGCTTGGAGAGTCTCACGTTGACCGGGTTGGCTTCGGTTCGGGGTGAGGAACGGAGAGAAGAGAAGCTTGTGTGTATCCGGAGCCGCGACATGGAAATAGTCGCGATAAATCGCTCGCTACGAACTATTCCATTATAAAGCAGCATGCCTCGAGGTAACATGGCCGCGTAAGACGTGGCTTTGTGCACGGCGCACCTACCTGCATGTGCATTGGCTTCTGCCCGGTGCCGACAGCCGGTACACAACCGCCTTTAAACCTTCTCTTATTATTTTTTTTTTCTCTCAAGAGAAATTTTTCTTTTCTTCTTAGGAAGAGGAGGATTTCCCTGAAAGCTTTCTACGTTATTTCTGTGAACGAATCGTCCCTTTTATTGTCTTTATCGAGATCGATCAGACAAGGCAGGACAGGACAGGATAGGACAGGGCAGATCAACTATGGTCTTTTAGAAAGTATAGTCCTTAACCAAGTATAAGAAAGATCATAACTCTTCTCGTATTTTCTTGATTTCTTTCTTTATTTATTTATTTCCAAGGAACAGGATTTTCTTCGTAAGAAAGATTTTTCTTCTCTTTACTAACTCGCATATCGTAAAGTCTTGGTTAGACGCAACCAGACGCAAGCTTAAAGGTACTCTGAACGCAGAAGAAACGGCAAGGAGGTACGGCTGTTATTACTCGCGCAGATTGATGGAATCAAGTAACCGGTCATTTCGCGGGGGAATCAGTGAGAATTAATACCAGGCTATTAATTTCTCTCGGCTTACAGTCGATTCCCGCCGGTTTCAGTCCGTGCAACGTGCAACGTGCGCTTCGAGAGGAAGAACATCGCTGTGTACGAGTAAACAGCTTCGAGGATCCTCTTTTGTATGAACTATCTCTCTCTCTCTCTCTCTCTCTCTCTCTCTCTCTCTCTCTCTCTCTCTCTCTCTCTCTCTTCATACGTGATTTAGACAAGGTTTTTACGAGTACGGGTCTACGAAGAGTCTTGAACCCTAACGCGAACCGTTGCCTCGACGCTGCGTGCCTGATGAACGTCGGAGCCTTACAGTGTGAATTTATGCCAGGGTATTAATTATGCGATCGAGTTCTGCGTTTTGCCTACTAGATCTTCGATCCGTACGTGAATTCCTCGTATCGATTCTATCGTTGATTAAAGCGAGGGAGATGATGAAGGAGTTACGGATTAGGAACGCTCTATAGATACACGATCATCTTTCGTAATAATAATAATAATAATAATAAGAAGAAGAAGAATCTTAAATTTGCTTGGTAAATTTGTGGAAAAGTTAGTTAGTTAATTTGGTAAGATATGAAAAAATGTAGAGTATTCAAAGATTTTTTTTTGCGTTTCATCGTCCGTGCTGCATCGTGTAGTTAAAGTGGTGATTACGAAAGCAAAGGTCATTACGATCTCGTACCACCGTGAAATACTCCATCGTCGAGGTTAAGCTTTATTTACTCTCGGCAAGTCCGTGAGCCGTGTTGGACAAAGTTGCCGGTACAGGATTCTCATAAACATAGGCTTTCAGCGATGAGAAAAGAAAAATCAGTGAGAGCTCCACGCGAACGCAAGCTGCGGAACGAGTAGAGTAGACACGAGGTAGACGCCAGGCAGACACCACCACCAACGTGAGGATCCGTCTCTCATAACAGACCCGTCAGCGTCTTCGAGATCTACCAAGAACGATCTTCTCTTCTTCTACTAATCGTATTTTCTATCCTCCTCGTAAGACGGTAGGCACTTCAAAGAAAACACCATACCACCTTCTTCCTTCCTCTCTATCTTCCTATCCATCTATCTATCTGTATCTTTCTATATTCAACTCCTTTTTTTTTGTTATTTCTTTCTTTATTTTTCTCACGGAATAATATATAGGTGTATAAGCGTCACTTTTCCCAACGGAGCACTTCGATTTTCAGTGTAAATGCAAAATCATGCGTAATTTATGCTGGCAAGCGACACGCCTTGCCACGAGAATCCCCGCGGCGAACTTACAACGGCTTCATAAAGAGCCTGCCGTGTTGTTGGGCTGCTGGGAGTATCGGTCTAACACTTTACACCAACCTTTATATTAATCCTACTTTATTTATTTGATTTCTTTAGTTACTTCCGATAAGCGATCAACATTTGATTATAATAGATCTTTAGCCTAATTTCATTCGATCGTATTAATGTTTACGAAAATTTAAATCAATTAATATAAATGATAATTAAAAGGGAAATCGATGAAATTTATTTGGAAGATATTTCTTTCACGGTTACAAATCATACGACCATATAATCGTAATACAGTTTCAATGGATAACGATCGTAAAAAGTAGTGTATTTAAATAGGATATATGGTAGGAAATATCTATACATATACGGTCTGTCTCTCTTTCTCTTTCGATGAGGATAGCGATGGCGATAGCGATGGCGGCCTTTCCTATGGGGGAGCACCAAATTGAGTGCCGCTTGATCGAGAGCCTTTCCATCGATCTTGACGTCTAACAGCATAGACTGAAATACTACTCGAGTATCGTGCTCGCGTTCCAATGGAGAACCGTGTCTACCTAAATGGGAAGCTAATTGCGTTGGAAGTGGACAGGTGGAAGGATCATTCGTCCAGTCTAGGCTCGCTAATGAGTCGCCAAAATGGACTACTCTCAACGTTACTGCTCTGTGATATACAAAGTGTAGCCCTCTTGTCTTTAGACGGCGAACCATTTATTAGAAAAGCCAAAGGCGATTGACGATGACGATGACGATGACGACAACGACCATAACTAAAACCTACGACGAATCGAAGAAATTATCTAAGAAATCGTAAATATAAATCGACGCCTTTTAAATCGATTCTTATTTCATGTTCGCGCCAAGATAAAATTAGACGACTGTTCGCTGGCAGGAAAAATTTTAACCCGTTTTTTCCCACGGCTTAAAAGATTGTTATATGCGTAACATTAAAACTATCTACTTACTTGTCGCAATTAGGTAGATCGGAATTCGAATTTTTACGTTAAATCCTCGAGGCGCAACCTTGCTAAACGTTGAAATGAGTTTATTTGAAAGCAGCTATAAATCAGAGTATGGCTAGGCTTAGCCACATCAAACGAAAAAAAATTTCTATTTTTTTGCCTATTGCACAGTAGTCAGCAGTCGCGACAAGTCTACGGACTACTACTTATAAATATATACTCGAAGAATTGAATTATAATGTCTTCAGGTTGCGTAAAAGCCAGCTCGTAATTCACGCTTCGACGGTAAAAAGGGCTAAGAAATAGATACCAATTGCTCCTACGATTCGATGTTGTTCCAAGTCGAGTTTCATTTCCTCTTCGACGTTTCAACGTTCAAACGAGTTTTGTCATTTCGCTATCTTGCTATCTCTCCTCTTGTTTTTTTTTCTTTTTTTTTCATCTCTTACCTTTAAATACTTAATAAATCGTGCGATTTGTACTGCCCTCGCATTGCTAATCGAAAATCTTTTGAATATTTATGATCTTATATCGTTATGCGTGGAAATATTTACAATTGAAACTTTAAAATATATTAAGAAACTAGTATTAATTTAAAATAAAACAAACAAATAATACGATGACAGGATATAAATTGATAAAATTAAATAGCGAAATATTATGCATACATTTGAAGAATTAATACAAAAGTTCAAGTCCAAATTGTAGAATCTCCAACCGAGAAAAATAATGTTACGTAAGTTTCTTCATTGTTTAACATAAAAGGAATAGACTCACCGATCGAATCAGGTATCCTCGAGAGAAATATAAGCAAACTGGAAGAAGGCACACTTACCTATAACAGATAAATATAAAAATATCATTCTAGCTGGTTCTCGCGAATTAGACTATAAAGAGACTTAGGTTAACTAATTCTCTAGTATGATCTAAGCGGCGTGTTTTCAATCGAGGATACTCAGCTTACGGAAAGGAGAAGGATTAAGGATAACGATCGCCACTTGGAGGAGTTAACAACTATATAGAATACCTTTTCGATTATATCGTTGGTAGGCTAATACAAAGGACTCGCAGATTATCTCCGTTTGGGATGCGCAGAAAGTAGCCGGACCGTATTTGGTGCTACCTAAAATTACGATCGCTTGCTTGCTTGCTTGCTTGCTTGGGAGTCTAAGAGAGTTAGCTTTATTCTATGGTTACTATCGTACTCGTGTACATTTTAGGATCTACCTAATGGGTTCTATATATAATGTGTTTACGCGAATCGCGTTATACGTTTAAGCTGGGAAATTATTTCCCTCGTGTTTTCTCATAAATATAGTAAAAGAGAGAGAGATAGAGGGAGTGGGAGTGGGAGTGGGAGTGAGAGAGTGTATTATACACGTAGAAGATCATCGAGTTCTCGTAGCACCTGTGCCCGATCGTCCGTTAACCGAGCAGGAAAATTATCGTCCGATTCGCCTTGGATATTAGTTAGAAGTTTATATCTATATCGACGATTATAATCGGATCTGAATCACGTTTCTAGCCTCGTTAGCATCGCGCGTATCGTTCTAAAGCAATGCCGAGGTGTTCCCTTACCGCCTTGCCCGTCCAGATAGAGAATCTTCTTGTTCGAGTCGCTTGTTCTCCACCGATTACATCGCTATGTATATTTATCGTTGCTACGCGTTCACGACGTGCCGCGATCTTCTTCTTCTTCTTCTTACTTCTTTTTTTCTTTCTTCTTTCCACTCTCTGTCTCTCTCTTTCTATCCCTGTCTTATACATTCGTGCACATGGATACGCTGATTATGGTGTCTCAAAGACGGAACGTGCGAGCGGTTATTCAAAGACTCGCAAAACGAACAAATGAAATCGCTTTGGGTGGGTTAATTTTGTGATTATATACTTCAGTGATATGGTGTTAGCTTTAACCTTAAAGGATTTTTTTAACAAATTGCCAGAGATTTCACTCTTACTCGAAAGTGTCTAGCTAGTTTGTATTGAAACGGTATACGATCTTTGATCGATCGATCGGTCGATCGATTCACCGAAGAAATTCTTTTCTGTTAAACTATTATAAGCCGGCTATCGAATAATGATTAGAAGGATGAGAATTTCCACGAGCTAGAAAGAATGATCGTTCCCTAGAGAGTCGTCCATCGAAGAAACCTTCTCCAACTCCGCCACCCCCTCATCCTCCACCGATTCTTTCCCTTCTCTGTTTCTTCTTCTTCCTCTCTCGACCTTACCTTTAAGCCAAAGGCCGACTAGTACGTTCGCGTTGGCATAATTGCTCTTTACGATACGGTTCGGGCAACATAATCGTTCGATTAATTAAGGTCAGCTACGTTCGACATCCGGATAATCGATGACCGATCATTACCGTCTATATTAGAAGAATTTAAAGCCTTCGATTACTAACTCTAGAAACGAGATTATTAATTACGACGTCTTTCATCTCTCTTTACCTCTCCTTCTCTCTCTTTCTCTCTCTCTTTCTTTCGTTCGTGTTTTATAAGTAAACGAGGAAACTGGTTCATTACTTTTGCATACGTAATGAGAAAACATGAGTATCGTCTTTTCATTTATTTATATTCGATCATTAATTATAATAATGAATATTCGTACCAGTTCCCTCTTACCATTTTACCTTCTTATTATATGCCGAAAGATTTCTCTTCATTATTACCTTTTATATGACGCCGAGCTATCTGTTGCACGACACGTTGTAAATTCAAGACAGGCCATGCAACAGTGTAGAATGCCTATACGAACGGATATATATATATATAAATATGTAGAGATATACTATTCGCTAGTGATTTACGTCGATTTCGAGGGAGGAAAGAGGGATGAGAAAAAGGAAAAAGAGGTGAAGGAGGAGGAGGAGGAGGTCCACGAGACACGTTCATATCTTTTTCATGCTACAATGATTTACGCGCAGTTCGAGTAAAATGACAATAATTTTTCAAAAAACGCCACTTATATGCCTATTTCTTTTCTTCACTATTAAAATTTGTATTTTAAGATAAGTGGTTAACAATTTCCTATTGCCTTTCATGGATACAACATAGATTCTTTAGAAGGATCAAACGAGGAAGCTATCGGCTCGATATCAAGGATGAAATAGTGTGCAAGACGATTTAAGTTTCGCAGCTCATGGCCGATTACTTGACGGATTTGCGAGAGATGAATCAACGTTATAATAAATGATCCTGTTCACTATTATGACGATGGATGGCGAAGTGGATAACCTCGTTCTTCCGGAAAAGGGAAAGTCGGCCTAGGCCGGACCAAGGAGACAGAAACAGACTTTGTCAATACTTATATTCGTCAGTTGGTATAGAAAAGAAGATGTAAGCAAATTTCGGCTTCTGTTCGACACTTTTATTCATCCTTTATCGTCTACTGGTTTATTATTAATGATTAATAGAATTAGATAGAATAGTTTGTATATAATAGTCTATAAAATTGACTTGGATATTTTAACAAGAGTGAAAAAAGAAAAAAGAATACATCAAAAAATATGAGAGAGAAAGAGGATTTCTTTGGTATCGATATGTTACTAGTGTTCGAAGTCGTTTCTTCATTAATTACAACATATTTTAATGGTCGATATGTTAGCTGCAAGCGTGTAACGTGCGACACGAGAAAAGTCTCCGATTAGGAAGAACCGCATCTGCCGACATCCATCATCGGCTGTCGTTTCGACGTTGTATTCCTCGTCAGGAAAATTACAAGACTCGCTAGACCTTTCGTTCGTTCGTTCGTATACACGTTCGTTCTCTCTCTCTCTCTCTCTCTCTCTCTCTCTCTCTCTCTCTTTTTCTCCCCACTCTGTGAAGAGTAAAGACTTTTTTTTTTTAGACTACTCCTCCATCTGGCTCTCCTGCGTCAAGTACTAAGTCACTGCAAAAGCAATTAACTTAATTACCGCTCGATAAGGCTACGTACCAAAGGTTCCATGAAGTTTCGCGTTAAATTATGTATAAGATCGTGTAACTGTAAACGCATGAAATATCATGCAAATGATCGGTGAAAACTTCTGATATAACTCATTCTTCTCTCTTACTGATTTATTTCAATCTACCGTTCAACCCAATTGTCGATCCTTTGATCATAATAATGTCTTCATTTTTTTGGAAATATCATCTACATAAAATTGATATAAAAAAGAAAAATATGAAGGGAGGAAGATTGTGATAAAGGCAGATCACTAAATCGTTCCTTTTCTCCGTCCTCGTCTCTCTCACGTTATTCAATTGCAGACGCATGTAAATTGGTCTTAATTTCCTGTCTGAGGATTAACGTAGCGTAACACAATACTTAACGTTACCTCAAACTCTTTATATTTTCCTTTCTAAGAGATGAACTGCCGGATATGGAAGGAAAGAAGAGTATCGTTCTCCTGACTAACAAATGGTCAACCGTGAATATTACAACGTCTGCTTATTTACATATGCAGATCTCACAGAGTCAAATTCTTCTTTACATCTCTTTTTATTTTTTCTCCTTTTACAAATTTTACTCGCCTTACTCTCGCCATGCCTTTGAGAAATACTCTCATTATTTTTTTTTGCATTAAGAAAACAGAAAAAAAGAAACGAATAAATCTTCCGTGACTCTCAAATATTTTAGTATTAGACGATATTAATTGCAATAATTATTTATTGATACGAGGAATAAAATTTAGTATCACATTAAACGATCCAATGAAAATAAGATTAGTTATCCAATTTCATCGGATGACTTAAAATTCTCTTGATTTAGATACTAATAAATGTAGTACGATATTTAGGAACTAGTCTTACGATTAGATAATAAAATTGCTTATATAAACGATCGTTGTAACGAAAGATTGAAGGAATCTAATAATAAAGGTCCTATACCTTTTATTATATCGATCACTCGTACCGTTTTAATATCCAAGTTTACTAGAAAATTCGATGGGAAGAAGAAAGCGTGTTGATTATCTCGAAAATGGAATCTTCGAGGTAGTGGCTCGTGAAATTGATGTTTCATAAAAAAACATTATGTATTATAGAAGGCATGTTTCGTAAATCGAAAGTGACATAAATATCGTGATACGATCATCGGCCATCATCGAGATCATCATCGTCGAGTAATTCTGACCGTTAAATATTATCGAGATCGATATTCGAAGACGAGAGAAAATGAATCAGTAAAAGAGAAAGACAGAGAGAGAGGGATGAGCGCGTAGGAGTGAGGTGGGGAGGGGGTAGAATAAAAGAGAAATATCGTAAATGAGGCGTCGTTTCTGCGAAACGGCAGAATTATATTTATGAGCATTGGTTTGCATCTAATTATAACGTTAAGAGAGAGAAAGAGAGAGAGAGAGAGAGAGGGCAGCAATGGCAACAGCAGGTAAAGCTCAGAGTGGTGGTGTTAGGCCAGTTAAAAAGAGGCAAACTTCTATTTCAATATTTTATAATCACTCAATATGAAAATATACAATAGAAG